>NW_015162515.1:142989-169063 GCF_001447785.1 Gekko japonicus | reverse complement strand
AAGAAGAGGATTTATAGTACATGAACTGAGCGTATTAACAACAACCCGAAGGAGGATCTAACAAGCCGGATGGAGAAGACAACAGAGGAAGCTCCTCCACATCAGCGATAGTAAAAGTACCCAGCACGCAAAGAAGCGGTTCTGAATGTGCACAGAAGAGATCCTTTTTATTAACAGAATCTCAAAGGAACATTACTAACATACTAACAGAGAATTCTTTCCCTCCACTCCTTCTTTCTTTCCCTCCATTCCTTTTCTTTCTTTTTTTCTGCGCAGATCTGCGTGTCCCCCCCCATAACTAGCAATCCAAAACAATCCAGTGGCACCTTTAAGACCAAGTTTTATTCAGGTACAAGCTCTCCCTCCTCTGTGAGGACAGATCTGCATGTCCCCCCCCCCCAATAGCTAGCAATCCAAAACAGTCCAGTGGAGCCTCAGCAGAGTGTTGCCTTCTGACACACTTCCAGTGATGTCGGGGGGGTGGGGGTGGCATATGCAAAGGAGTTGTGCTAATGAGCTCCTGTACCTCTTTTTCTACGAAATGATCCCTGGTTACCAGTATCACCCTCAGAGATCTATCAAAGCCCCAAGCAGTTCTGTGCCATGCCCACGATCAAACTGACAGGCGTTCAGAAAGCCCTTGCGATCCAGATGCACTTGAAGCTATAGCACAAGCTCCCACTCAACTACCTTCTTTCCTTGCCTCACAATTATACCTCTGAGGGGGTGGGTATTGCGGGAATGGAAGAAAACAGTACGGTGCTAGCTACATCACAGCATCTTTCTATAATGAAGGCAACTATTTCTGAATGGGTGTTCCCTGCAGACACGAAGATGATACCTCCTGGATTTTTCTCCAGCATCTCCTAGCCCAACAATGGATACTTTAGAGGAAAAAAGTGGGTGTCAGGAAATGTGGTGGGAATCGCTTTGCTACAGAAATAATTCCATTTGCTGTGCCTGCACTAAAAAATAATAACAACTATATCCCGCCTGCCTAGAAGACAGAGAGAAGGAAAAGACTGTTGCTTTAAGGGGGAAAAGAGAGAAGAAGAGATGGAATTTATACCCCACCTTTCACTACCCGAATGAGTCTCAGAGCTGCTTACAATCTCCTTTCCCTTTCCCTTCCCCTCCCCACCATGGACACCCTGTGAGGTAGGTGGGGCTGAGAGAGCGCTTTTGAGAACTACCCTTGAGAGAACAGCTCTGAAATAACTTATGACTGGCCCAAAGTCACACCAGCAGCTGCATGTGGAGGAGTGGGGAATCAAACCTGGTTCTCCCAGATTAGAGTCCGCGTTCCTAACCCACTACACCAAACTGGCTAGAGCTTGTGGGAAGCAAAGGGACTCTATTCAAAGACAGAACCAAAAAACAGGGAGGTGAATCTCTCCTCCAGACAGTACATCAAGGCTTGCTGGGCCAGTCTTCTGCTGGATGAGGTGCTGCCCCTTCCTGCCTGCCCCTTTGCCAGCCGAAGAAGAAGAAACACCCCCGTGCCAGAATCATCACAGACCACCCTGTGCTCTGCTCCCCTTTGAGGTCTCACCTTATGTGGAATAGCAGTTTCCACCAAACACTCCAACTAGCAGAGAACAGGAGAAGCAAAATCACTGAGGTTGCCTGCGCAGCCGGCGAATACTATTCTTCCACACCCTGTCAGTTAGTACCCAGTACCCTACAATTGTTCTCTACATTTAATGGCATCGTGAACCACAAGAATTTGCGAACGACACACAATTTGTTTCTGTACAGGATGTGCTGTCCGTTTTGAAGTTCTGAATCAAGCTTCTTCGAATTACTAATGGCGAAATCCTATGCAGAGTTATTCCGGCCTACGGCCTTTGAAATGAATGAACTTGGACTGGAGTAACTCTGCACAGGATTGCGACATTGTGAGATATTAAATAAGAAGCCCATCAGTGGAACATAGCTATTACCCATCAGCAGCCTCTGTCACTGGTTTCTATCACACCATGAACCTGATTCATATATATATATGTTAAATAAAGACAGAACCATTTAATTTGCCTTGTGTTTTACCACAACTGATAGAAAACAGATTTTCCATCTATCTTTAATGTGGCAGGCACTTAATTTGGTCAGTAACATGGTTCATTAGAAATGATTGTTCAACTAAATTAAAGCTGTTTGGCAGTAAGTTGGAAGCTTACTAAATGGCCACATGTAGAGGAATAAGTCACATTTGGTCCTGCTCTCAATGCTCATGTCAGAAAGGGTATCACTCGGAAAAGGTGCAGAAAAGGGCAACCCAAATGATCAAGGGATTGGACAGCAGCTTTCCCTTCCCCTCCCCACAACAGACACCCTGTGAGGCAGGTGGGGCTGAGAGAGCTCTCTTGAGAACTGCCCTTGAGAGAACAGCTCTGAGAGGACTTGTGACTGACCCAAGGCCACACCAGCAGCTGCATGTGGAGAAGTGGGGAATCAAACCCGGTTCTCCCAGATTAGAATCCGCGCTCTTAACCACTACACCAAACTGGCTCTGAAAAGGGAGATATGAGAGAATTTATGCAGGATGTGGAGAAAGTAGATAAAATACTTTCAGTTACCAAAATAATACCAATATACCAAAATAATAAAACTCATAGTCACTCAAGGAAGACGATGGGTGGTAGATCTTATCCCATATGGCTTTAAAAGAAGACTGGATGAATTCTGGACTGGCAGGAAAAGTCTACCAACGGAGCCTTCGCAGTCAGTGAATACCAGGTGCTGGGAGTGGGGAGACCTGAGGCCTCTTTGCCCTGCGTATAGACTTCTCAGAGGCACCTGGTTGGCCACTGCAGAAACAAAATGCTGGAGTAGACAGGCATTTCTTGCATTTTTTTTAATTACACCTGGCTTTCTCTCCCTTGTGTGTTATTTGAATTAAGCAAGTTTGGTGTCAGTGGAAAGTATTTGTTTCAGCAGAAAGAAGTTACTTTAAAATAATATTCAGGCATCTGACAAGTAGGCTGTACTCTCTGAAAAATTATTCTAGGAGGGCTCCTGTTTATTTTTACATTTACTTCCTGAGTGATCGATAATATAACCACCTGCTTGGTTGCCATATGTGATGTCATGAGTGTTCAGAACCTTCATCTTTGAAATGTGTCCAGGATTTCCGACTGGTCCAGAATACTGTAGTAAAGTTATTGCATCCCACTGTCAGCTATGCTGCCATGGGGGTGGGGAGGTTTCCTGTATTATAATTGCCAGTGCATTCCTTCTGTGCTTCTTTGCTGCTGTAACACTTATCTATAAGTTCTGCAGGTGGTGATGTTGATGTCTGGGTTTCTCGGGGACCATGGGAGAGAGTTTGGTTCCCAGCTTCAGTGTTAAACGGCCGGAGCTCGCGCGCAGGAGTGTAGCTAATTGGCCAGGGCAGTGGGGTGTGTGTGTGCATACGAATACCCTATATCCTATGATGCCCCAGGGGCAGTCGCCATTCTTAACAGTGCCTATGTTAATGCATCTATAGCTCTTCAATAAAGTATTACCTTTCCTGATAAGCGTGTACTACGTTGCTGGCTGTGGGTTCTGACACCCACCTCAAGGAGCGTACTTAAACAGTCCCTAAAAATTCTGCACTAGTTACCAGTATCTTTTTCTTCAAGGCATAATTCAAGGTGAGCTTTGACCAACAAAGCATTAAACAACTTGGCCGTGGGAGATCTGAATGCCTGTTCCCCACCATAACAAGCCTGCCCATTCGCCATGGCCATCGGCAAAGACCCTGCTTTAGGTGCCCTCTGGCTTTGCAGGGGAGGCAACTGGTGGCCGGGGAATGGCAGACTTTTTCAGCGCTTTCCCCGTTTCTGGAACTGCATCCACAGGGTGCTCCATCTGGCATCACTCTGTGACTTTGCTTTATGCTGCTGTAACAACTGTCCTACTTCTCACACGCATGTCCCTGAGGGGCACCGGCCTCCTCTCTTATTTTTCTTCTCTATCCCCTGATGTAGTGGTTAAGTGCGCGGTGTAGTGCGGTGTAGTGGTTAAGTGCGCAGACTCTAATCTGGGAGAACCGGGTTTGATTCCCCACTCCTCCACTTGCACCTGCTGATGTGACCTTGGGTCAGTCACAAGCTCTGGCACAGCTGTCCTTGAAAAAGAGCAGTTCCTGTCAGAGCTCTCTCAGCCCCACCCACCTCACAGGGTGTCTGTTGTGGGGAGGGGGAGGGAAAGGAGTTTGTAAGCCGCTCTGAGACTCCAAGTGAAGGGCGGGGTATAAATCCAATCTCTTCTTCTTCTTCTGATGCTGTTTGATTTTGTTTGGCACTGGATTTTATAGTAAATTATTGTCAGCTAGCACTGCCATTCTCTGGAATGTGTGGGGCGAATCCTCCTTGCCTCTGCCTGTTACACCAACGAAGTCTACTGTCTGGGTTTAATCTGCTTTTGCTTTTCTGACCTTGGGATGTACCAGCTGCTACCGACTCGCTGGGAACAAACGGCTTCTACTTTTGCTCACTCTCTTTCCCCCACGTGCGTAGACTTTGCTTATTGGCTTTTGCTTGTACGGGGGGTGTTTTGAACCTAGTATAATTCAGGGTGCCCTGATGCTTCAGGCCATTCCTGACACAAGAAATACATGTGTCATAGTTATGAAACACCAATAAACAGAATTCTTCTTATGAAGCGCTGTGTGGTGTGACCTGACTATCGAGCCCTGACAATTATGTGCTTTCAGGTTGCTGCTTTTTATGATTTTTTTAAAAAAATCCATTTTGTAAGCTGCTTTGACCTTTTGATCGGAAAAACAAAATTTATTTAAAATAGAAAGACTTGATCAGTTACACTTTCAACTAATGAATTCCTTCTGAGACAATCTGCAACTACTATCTACCAGCAGAGACAATCTTGCAGTCAGTCGGGCCTCTGATCCAGGACCCAGCCCCAGCAGATAAGATTTAATTAAACCAGTCTTCCCCACAAACAGTCCAGATTATACCTCCCCCTCCCTTTTAGCCTCTCTTTTAAGGTGGGGGGGTTTATTTGCTAGGGAGAAGCAACCTGAAAACTGTTGTCCCCTTTTACATATTTCTACGATATAACAATGATTGTAGAATCACAAACATAGATAAAGAGCAATTATCCAAAAGCGGGTGGTAATAAACTCAAACCCACAATAAGTCACAGCATATTTCAAAAGCAGCAGACTTCCTTCATAAATAGAACAAGCACAAGTGGTCCATACTAGTTTGCAAGTTATTATTTAGAAGCAAACGTTATCCATCTCAGAGACCAGGAACATTTTCTTATAAACTGTAGTTTATAGATGTTGGGTTGGCTCCAGTGGTCTATGGACACAAGGACTGCAGATCTTTCTCATTTTCCCCTCTTCCCATCAACCATTTCCAACCATGACAAAGTTTATTTCCAGCATCACAGGACCTGTGTGGATTAATAGCAATGTGGGCTAGGAGGCTTCCATGGTGAGCGGGCTGGGAGCGCAATCGCCCTCTCCTCCCTTTTCCATCAGGGAAGAGGCAGAAAGGTCGCGTTGTCCCCTCCCTCCAGGCCTCTACGGCTGTTGGTGCTCTCAGGTCCCACAAGCCAGGAAATAACCTTTCCCATGACTGGAAATGGCGGCTGGGGGGAGGGGCAGGAGAGATCGACACCTAACAGTGCCTTCCTTTGATGGGTCTAACCTGGGTCTTAATGTGCTGAATAAACAGTGTCACATTATGTGGGGAAGGAGATAAATAAATATAATGCACACCATTATATATAGTCTCACTTGACACATGCCAGATTACACATGCTACTGCTGTTCATAATGAGGGTGTTTGGTTTTTTCATTCCTACTTGTATAACAAAAAGTCACCTACTGCTATTATGTCCAGCGTATTGTCACAGACTTTACGGATCTCAGCATTTTTATCATGCATTAGGTCTATAAGATATGCAGGAGCCTCTGGAACAACACAGTTAAGGATAATAAGGAACTCCAGTTTCCTAAATGGTGTCCTATCCAGTTCTGTAGTCAAACACAAAGTGGAAAAGCAGTGGAAAGAGAAAGGCACTACAAGAAAGAAAATGGTTGATAAAGAAAGGATACGGGTCTCCTTGATGATGACATCTCTGGTAGCTTGATGGAAGACCATCTGGTAAAACACATAGATGATCTGGCACACAAATTCATCATCTTCCTGTTGAGCTACATAAAAGGCAAAATAAAAAAAATCTCCCATTAAACTTTAAATTCTCAATTACAAGACATGAAAAAAGTACTATATGAGTATGAACGAATGGGCACGTACACACTGCAATCATAACAATTCTAAGTAAGATTCCCACTGAAACCTGTAAATGACAGCTAAAGCACCCCTATCCCCTCCCTTCACCAAGATAAACCTCCATACATTTATAGCATCCCTATGATCACCACCACTTCCTGTACCACTAGTTTCTTCAGCTTTGGTGATGTGTGTTGTGATACCAGGTGATGTGTTTTTTTTTTAAAAAAATGTGATTGTTATGCAATTAATTTATGCTACTGTTGTTGGGTTTTTTGTCCGTAAACTGCCTTAGTCACCTTTGTTGGCAAGAAATAAAACTTATAAATAAGCATTTGCAAGGAGGGCTTCACACTACTGAATGCTTAAAGACTTGTGGAAGTGGGAACTTTGTAAACTCCAGAAGACTGCTGAGAGGACGATCAATACCATTGAGCAGTTCAATGAGGGCTGGAATAATCCCAGATTTAGCTAGCAGGGCTGCACAGGAGTCATCCATGGAGACAGTTCCAATCATTATCACCACCTCCAAAACAAGGTCATCTTCTGCAGAACCTGATAAATTGAACAGAGAAAACCATACTGATGAATACTCTTGGATACAGGTCTCCCCATTTATTCTAATATATCATACAAAGAACTTCTTTTAGGATGTCCAATGACACCTCTACCATTTTTGTGTGCAGACCTCACTCATACTGTTCATTAGACCTCTCTTGGATCAGATAACAACCTAAATGGCAGAGTGAATGGCGGGGGCGGGGAAGAGGAACCAAGATTTAATGAAGACATCCATACTAACCAGTTTTCACAATTATCTTCCTTACAAACCAACAAAACACTGTATGGTCAGCAAAGAACAAATCATGAGACCAATGAAGGTAACAGGATCTGACCCAAAGTCTGCCTTACTATAGTGTTGTTGGGTTTGTTTGTTTTTTCATCGATCACTACTTTGGGGACCACTAAGCCAGGATCCACACTGTAAGAGCTATGCGCCATATGCAGTCTATTAAGGTTTTCCCCCCAGCAGCTCATGAAGCACTGCATAGCCATCCTGTAGTGACTCACTCTAAGGCTGCTTAGTCCAGGGTAAGAAGTATCAAGTTTTGCTGTCCTCCCCTGTGGTGTTCAGATGGTCATCTGGCCTAAGTAAAAGGGGGTTATCTCGGTTTATTTTAATTAGCACACTTTCATTTTTTATTTATTACAAAAATTTATATCCCACTTTTCTGTCCTCAAAAGGGCCACCAAGGCAGCTAACAAATTAAAATATACATCATAAAACGACAGTTTAAAATGGACTAATACTAGTCAGCAAGATGTCTATAGTGATCTGAGTGACCTTGCCCCCCACCCCAAAATATGTGGATGTCTTGGTTCTTTTGAAGTATTTTTTTCTGAAGACAGTTAATTTACATAGTATATAAAGTAGCACTTTCATTAGCCCATGATTCAAAATATGTATTTATATGAATTTCACTTATATTTATATGCATTTCACTCAAAATAATAAAAGAATAGATAATATAAATCAGGCACATTAAATGTATTTTAAAGTTATCAAAGTCATTAGAACACATGTATTTTAGAACAGATGTAATTAGCAGAAAAGCAAAGAGAAACTCATTTTGTTGATAATGAAAAATATTAATAGATTTAAAAATAATTTTTAAAGATCAGTTGTTTCAAACTCTGTCAATTGTTAATTACTGAAATAAAAATAGGAATAAAATGATGTAGAAAATAATTGTGCAATTTCCAGCGAATGGCCAAAGTTTCTAATCAGTATTTTGTTGTTGTATATTAACTGTGGCTATTTTACAATGACACTATCAAAACATATATCAAACTAGGAGAATCAAACTTAATTATCTTTATTGTACTGAGTAATAATAGGAAATGAAGAATACTGAACCGGAAAATAGCTCTGGTCTACATATGTAGCAGAATGAGCTGGCAGAGTGCTGAGGAGGTAGAATTGACTGTATCACTTCAGACAATAAGTGAAGGGAACACTTTTAAAAAAAAAATGGTCTCATGATAATATTTCCCTGTATATAGAAAACTAGCACATGATTACGTGAAGTACCAGGACAAAACCTTTCTCCTTCATGTGATTTTTAAAAAAGTCACATGTATAGCTTCTATATGGGGAAGTATTAAGAATGTGACTCCCCCTCCCCTACTGTATAAAATGATATGGCTAATTCTACCACCTCAGCATTTTAACTCTGCATGTGGAGATCTGGCTTAGGATGCTGGTGGTGAAAGAATAGTATTTAAAATTAATCCTTTCTGCACTGCTGACAATAGTAAAAGTTTTTAAGAAAAAATAAGACAAAGGTAACTCTCCTGTGTCTTTTTTGACTGGGGTTTTGCTTCTCTCTTTACATGATGGAGTGAGCTCCCATCTCTAGTTCCAGCTCCTGCCAAACTAGCAGTTCGAAAGCAAGAAATTGCAAGTAGATAAATAGGTACCACTTCGGTGGGAAGGTAACAGTGTTCCGTGCGCCTTGGTGTTTAGTCATGCCGGCCACATGACCACGGAAACGTCTTTGGACAGCGCTGGGTCTTCGGCTTTGAAACGGAGATGAGCACCGCAACCCTAGAGTCGGACTCGACTGGCTTTCGAGCAAGGGAACCTTTACCTTTATCTTTAAAAGCAGTGAAGAATATGTACTCAGCATTCCAGGTCCACAACTGTACACTGGTGGAACCCACCTACAGTGTCCGCATATCCTAATACTTTGCTCTGGTACAGTGGCTGAGACAATACACCGTCGAAATCTTATTTGAGTATAGTTGTCACAGCCAAGTTCCATTCGAATGGGATTGGCGAAACAGAGAAAACCTGAGATGTGTCAGTGGCTGCGTTCACACAGCGTTAGATACCGTGCTATTGCTGGGCTGTAGCAATCATTGACAACTTGACTGTCCTGTCTGCACAAGAAAATCCAGTTGCAAATGGCAGCTATAACACAACACTAGCAAAATATCCAACAAGGTGCTCCTAGAGCTTGTATAAAGCCTCTTACAGAGAGTCTGAAGCCACCTCACAGAGTTCACATCCAGTGGGTTTAACCTATAAATGCACTTCATTTATACATATATGATTACTACAAGCATTTAACACCACTCACATTGAACAAAATGGGGAATCCAGTTGCCATATCGGACAATGGCAAATGCCACTGCTGCCAATATTATGAACAACTGTCACTAGTGTAAGCCACATACTAGGAATATACTTTAGCAACTGAAGAGTTTAGCTGGCAACTGAAGAGTTTAGCCGCCGCCCCTACTATACCACCACCGCCCTGAGGAAACATCTGAAACATCTGGATATTGAAGAAGCCCTAGCCGTGGGACTTAGCCGTGGTACCACTCGGAATTTTTGGACCTATGATTTGTTATCTTGGGACTGTTGGAAGTATTGAGTACTATGTTTTTAACTGAGGATATTTTAAGATGTATTAGATGCTTTGTATTATTATTATTATGTATTTGATATTTGATGTTTTTATTATGGCAAGGTTCTGCCTTGCCTCTGTAAGCCGCCCTGAGCCTATTGGGGAGGGCGGGGTATAAATTTAATAAATAAATAAATAAATAAATAAATTCATCCTAATCCAAATGTTTTTGGTGCTGAACACTTTACATAACCCACTACAACTTTTTTTTAAAAAGTTATACTTAGCATTTATATAGCACTTGTAGAATGTTTGTATCTACCTAATTATTGCTTGCATTCTAACAACAACTCTGTAATGTAGGACAGTTCTTATCCCCATATTACAGATGGTAACACTCACACTTGCCTTTGACTACCAGGTGAGAGAGATGTGAAATCTGAACCAGGGATTTCCTGGGCTCACACCTCAGTTGTTCTGAAGTACGTACAAGGATGGTCAGAGACCCATTTCAACAGGCGAACTTAACCAACAACTGAGGGCAGCCTACCATCCCAGGAACTAATTTTCAGAAGTGAACTGTTTTGTATCCCGAGTCTCTGCTGAGATTAAGAGTAACAAAAGCATTAAAAAAATAAAACTGGATCCTATGGAACTATTCTAACGGTAGTGTTTGCCACTGGCAGAAGATCCTCTCGTGCCAGCAGAAGCCGCCTCACACTGGAAGAAAACACCAATGTTGCCAGAAGAGTTTCATGCAATCCAACCCACTGTCTGCCTACTTGCACTCAAGCACCAAGAGGCCTTCAGACACTACCTTCTGCAAAAACAGTGGGCTGCAGGAGCACTGAACTGAAGAAGTGTTAGCAGAAACTCTCTAGCAAGACTATGAAGTCCAGAATCCCTTGGAATTCCTACAGGATTAAGCCACGTAACATGGTGGCATCTGCAGAGCTGCACGCATAAATGAGAACGAGCCCCCTTAAGAAACAACAGCAGGGCCCTGACCTGGATAGCCCAGGCAAGCCCGATCTCGTCAGATCTCAGAAGCTAAATAGGGCCAACCCTGGCAAGTATTTGGATGGGAGACCTCCAAGGAATACAAGAGTCGGGAGGCAGAGGCAGACTATCAAGCCAAGACACTTCTCTGAATGTCCTCCATGCTCCAATAGGAGCCGCCAGAGGTTGCCAAACTTCCAGGCACGGGGGCACAAACACACACATGCAAAAATACCAAAAAAGAAACAACATCAGAAACCACCATAAGGCACAAGTGCTTACAATGAACAGAGTTTTGGTTGGCCCGTCGTGCTGAGAAATGTTTCTAATCATTTTCATCAATAATGGGTCCTTGAATTTCAGAGCTCTCTTCATCAGCATCTTCAGACCATTCCCTGAGAAGAAACCCCACAAGCCAAAGGTGAAGAGAAAAAATGGAGATATTCATAATGTAAATGCACAATCCACTTACACATACTTCATTTGGACAAAGGTTTATACTGGACTCAAAAAGCTGTAGGTACAATAACGAAGGGTTATGTCTAGAATTTTTTATTACATACTCTATTTATTTTTTATTACATCTGACCACCATGCAAACAGGATGTGCAGTCAACACTACTTTCAGATCCGGTTCAGGTTGCTTTTCCATAAAGCTTTCACCCTAACTGAAAGAGTACAAAGTACAAATTAAGGGATGTGGCCTCTGCCATTTGGCTCAATAGAAATCTTTCATGCTGGAGTCCCACCTTTTCTCCTCCTCCTGTTTGTTGCAGTTTGCCTTTTCCACTTCCTGCTACAAAGCCTAGAATCGGAAAGGTGCATCTTGTGAGACAGTGAGGGACAAAACCCCATTTAGGGCCCTCATAAAACTCGAAAAAAGCTAACCTAACACAAACACTAACTTATTTTTTTTACTTTTTTAAGCCTAGCATTTTACAAAATATAGTTGCATTCTAACTGCTGCTAAGCCATGACCATCAAGCGTAAGAGAACGACAAATTTATGATACCGCTTGACATGAAAATGTAATTCTGGGGAAGATGTTTAATTCTGAGGTGAAGACCCCAGACCTGTAAGACAAATCAAGCCTTTCTTCGTTTCTTGCAAGCAGTTGTCAGGGCTATGGTCAAGGTTTGGCAAAATCCTTTTGCTTCAGAGTATGGGGGGGGGGGATGGGACAACTATGGAAAATCATACAGAGCTACCTCGTCTCCACAGGTTAAGTCAAACAAGGGTGAGGTTATTAAGGGATGTGGCCCAAGGAAATTTATTTCATTCATTTCAATAACAGTATCTGTTATGTTGCTACTTTCTAGGTTTGAAGTGGCAGAGATCAAGTGCCTAAGGTCTTTTCAGTCACACTGAAGATGTGCCAATCCACTATCCTAATAATGCCTACTGAGGAATTAAATCCCAAAATGTTTTAACATGGATAGGGCTGGCCCTCATGCTTATCAGAAATACAGGTAGGTTGACTGAACAGTACATTCTATGCACCTGCATCTTCTTTCTCCAGAGCAAGTAATCGGTTGCCCTGTGACAGCCAAACAGTTATCCCACGCAACCCCTACAACAGGGGTCCCCAACATTTTTGACTCTGCAGGCACCTTTGGGATGCTGACACAGCACGGTGCATGCAGCCACAAAATGGCTGCTGCAAGAGGCACAGTCAGGCACAAAATGGCTGCCTCAGCTCCCCTCCAGTCACACACTCCTGGTGCTGTGGTGGCGTTTTTAGAAATCTGCCGTCGCTCCACTCTCAGACTGCCACCTGGAAGACTTGCTGGGCAAAAGGCCCACCTGGCCCCCACCCACTTTCTAAAAATACTTGGCAAGCTGCCCCGAAAGGTGTCGGCGGATGCCACGGAGCCCACGGGCACCACGTTGGGGACCCCTGCCCTATGACACTCACCTTCACAAACGAGCTGCACATTCCTCTTGTTAGCAGCCAGGTTGATGCAGAAGGAGATGAGCTCCAGATCAATGCGCCCCTCAGGACACTCGAACAACATCTTCATTAACTACCAACACAGGAATTTCAAGCCGTTAGATTTGCCAAATGGAAAAGCAATGGTCTTAGCAGTGGCATTAAACTAAGACCAGCTCTTCAATGGAATCCAGTGAAACATCTCAAGCCACAGACAGAATGCAGAGTGGCGGCAGCATTTTCTGGATGGTGTCCAGAACTTTCATGCAGGAACAAAAAGTAAAAATGTATAGGAACAGAGAGCGTAGGAGTCTCAGGCCATATAGAGGACCAAATAATACCAATCCAACATGCGATGGATCATGAATCTGCATCATGAGCTTGTATAAGCATATCACAGCCAGGCCCCCGGTGGTAACTAGCACGCAATAGACACTAATTACAGGTCTACACCATGAAATAGCCTTTGGACAGGTGCAGAAGTCATGAGTTCCTTATTTTCTCCTATGCCAAGGAAGACAAGCAACCTTCCTCTCTGCACCACAGTCAGTGCAAAGATCAGATGGAGTAGGCACAGCCCTTCTATCTTTAGTCTGAGATTCAGGGATGAGAGTGTGTGGCAAGCTAAACCTCCAAAAAGATATGTCTGTGCCTCCAAGAAACAGTGAGAAAGCATACATACTGAGAAAGAATCAGTCCCAAAGGCATTTCAGCAGCGTTACATTTTCTGTTTGTGCAAAAAAAAAAAACCCATAAAAAATGGACGCTCCCCAAATCAACGTCATTTTGCTTTCTAGCATTTAGGAAACGGGACATGTACTCATGTTTTTTTGCCATTAAGTGCTAAGAATTTATTTGTTGTTGTTCAGTCGCACAGTCGAGTCCGACTCTTCGCAACCCCATGGACCAGATCCCGCCAGGCCCTCCCGTCTTCCGCTGTCCTCTGAAGTTTGCTCAATTTCATGTTCGTTGCATCTATGACACTGTCTAACCATCTCATCCTTTGCCGTCCCCATCTTCTTTGACCTTCAATCTTTCCCAGCAAAATGTGGAAATTCCGCAGTTCTGCCAGCTACCACCACGTTGTGTGTGACAATGCCCTTTTAGTTCCCTAGAGAGGTGTTTTAACCCTGCAATCATATTGTGCCCCCCTAATGAGAAGGTTAAACCAGAAGGTTTAACCAAAATGCATTCATTACCAAAGAAACTGCCATCCAAAATAGGCTGCAAATGAGATTGCTGAGACTGCAATTTACGGATTAATGAGGATCAAGGGCTTCTATAAAGATATGAAAGGCAGAGTTTTTTAATCTTACAAGGCAGATATCTAATTTTCTATATATAAGAATAATGTAATAATAAGGACGTGCCACATTTGGATCTTAAATTCCTTGAAAATTGCATTCAACACTGTCAAATTTCTGTTTTCACTTCTAGAACATTTGAAAATGCCAGATCTGGATCATAAATGCATTATGCACGTATGGTCTCTCAATGCTTTTCCACAGTTGTCCCCTCCCCTAAGGAAAAAATATTTTCTACCCGGGGGTGGGGGTGGGGGGTGAAAATTTATTGACTTGATGCCACCTCTCTCTTCCTGCAGTCCTCTCTTCCATGAAATCACCTGCATAAACCTTGTAAGCTCCCTTCTTCTACTGAAACTAAGCCAAAATATGCATTGCAGAACTTCTGTATGTTCTCATTCTTCCTGCCATTCCCCTGTTGCCTGCCTGCCCCCCCCCCGCCCCGCTTAGACTATAAACTGCTTAGGGTGGGGAGCCTCTTTTTCTGCTTCCATCCCTTTGTAAAGTGTCTCATATATGGATGATGGTATTTAAACAAAAATCAACCAATTCCACTTGCTATCACATGCCAAAATTAACAAGCACTTGTGAGATTTAGCGAAACAAAGTAAGACTGGCATGCCTTAGTAGCATCTAGCTTGACTACTGCTAACATGTCCTACGTGTGCTGTCTTAGAAGATGCTTCAGATGCTTCAATGTGGCAACCAGAATGCTGATGGACACCTGCTGCAGTAAGTACATAACACCTATTTTGCACCAAACATATTTTCCTCCCACTTTGCTTCCTGGCTCAGTACAAAGATACTAGCTGTGACTTCTGAAGCCCTGGATAGTTTGGTCTCGAATATCCAAACGACCACCTCCACCTGCCTATCCCTCTCCAAGCTAAAAGCCCACCCCCAAAGAAGTGCTGCTACAGCAACCCAAACTTCCACACGTGTGGTTGTCGAGGATCCATGTGGACACATGAAGCAGCCTTATACTGAGTTAGACGCCTTAGACTGCAGTCACACACACACTAAATAATCCACTTTCGATCCACTTTGAATGCACTTTACAACTGGATTTTGCCAGTTCACACAGTATAATCCAGTTGAGAAGTGCACTGAAAGTGGATTGAAAGTGGACTATTCAGTGTGTGTGTGTGACGGCAGCCTTGGTCTATCAAGCTCACTACTATCTTCTCTGACTGACAGCAGCTCTCCAGGGTCTTTTGGGCAGTGGTCTCTAACATCACCTACTACCCAGTCCTTGGAACTTCCTGAATGTAAAGCAAACGCTTAACAAATGAGCCACATTCCCTGCCCTAAAGGGCCAAGGCCTCCTCAGCAGCCACACCAAAAGGTTATTCGAACTCTCTCCCACCAGGCCTTGCACTTACCCCTCTCATTGGAGGCCTCCTGCTGTCAATTAAATACTTTAATCCCAGAAGACATTTTATTTAGAACGTACATCTTTGGTTTAGTCTCGGTCTTAGCATTTTATCGTTATTGCTTATGACTGCATTTGTGTTCTTTTGTTGCAAATCTACCTTGGGCATCGTTTCAGGGAAAAGCACATATACAACCATGTCAAATAAATAAGTACACTTGCCATCAAAGCAAGTAGGGAGAATGGTGCCTGCTAGGTATTAACTGCCTCAAGGTTTGGTGCAGAAAGCAAAGTCACCTTCAAACTTGCTAAAAACATCTAGACATTGAAATTACCGTTCATTAAAAGTAACATTAAATTCTAGCTCGAGTTTTAAAATTATGTTGCCAGTATGAGCCACATGCCTGTACAAAGGGGGAGACAGAAAAGGGTCCCGTAGTCTCATCTAAAGCAGTTTAAATTTTTCAAAAATAATCCTCTTGTATGAGTTCCATGTTTCCCATTATGTCTTCATTTAATTTGATTGCTACTCGTGCCACTTCAAAGGGGAGCGTAATTGCTGCCAAATAGGAAATATTAAAATTAAATTTGTTCTGCTTTTACTACGTCCATTGTCATCTTTTCCTGATTTAGCAGGAAAGCAGTAAAATGGGGCTATGGCGAGTGCAGTGAAGAGGCAGTAGTTTTCAATCAGACAAGTCCCACGTCGAGTATCGGATACCCCAGCCGAGGACTGAAATCACTGTGTCTAGACTCTCTGGCACCTGACTTCACTTATTTACCAGTGACCAGAGGCCAACCCCCACGGTTTTCTGTTCCTACACCTCAGCCCAGCCCCTTCCCTGACCCCCCCCCCTCCAAGCTCAAACATCTTTGAATGATTATGCCAGAACTGCATGTCTCGGGAATCTCTCCTGACCGGCTACTCCCTAACTCTGATGTTTGAAGTAATGCTCTGGTTTCTGAACTTCAGCAGATAATGGTGGACAAGAGCAAAGGGGGCTGTCAAGAGAGGACATTTACCAGCATTAAGCTAAAAGAGAAGCCTGCAGATCAAAGAGGGGCCAAACAGACAACCCCGGGCCAGAAGACATGTGGGTGAGCAAAGCGGTGGGGGAACTCTGCATACTGCTCTGTGGAACAATACTGAATATCGTCATGACATCACCACACAGCCATGCCCTTTGATTGGTCAGGCTATTACCTATAAATGCTTTTTTACAAACATCTGGATGGCATTTGCACCTGTTTAAATAAAGCGCACGCTGCTGGGGTCTAAACAAGAATGGACTGTTAATACTCACTTTTAACTCTTCCAACAACAACACCTATTAATTCAGGCAAGGCATAAGAGAGTTTTCCAGTGATAAGGCATCCTGTTTAGCCACTAAAAAGGTACTCCTCCCCCCAAAAAAAAACCCCTATCACACATGCCAATCAATCCAATGAACTTAGAAGCTGCAAGCTGGCAATCCACAGGAACTCCTAGCTCATAAAAAGAGAATGCGATACATAGTCCATGGGGCACTTAGAAAAAAAAATCTGACAGATTCTGGTTAAAACCTTGAGAATTCAAAATTTAATTTTTGAAACACAGGTCACTCGTCCTTATGGTGACATATGATTATTGGATGACATCACTGCAACAACAGTAAAAGACTGGAAACCAGAAAAGCAAGTGAAGATTCAGAAACGAAATCAGGAAAGTAGTAGATTCATTATGCTTTCATCACACCAGTGTTTCTCAAGGACAGCATTTAAATACCCGAACGTGCCCAGTCCCAAACTGAGGCATATTACGTACATTATATCCAACAACTGGAGTCCCAAACTGAGGCATATTACGCACATTATATCCAACAACTGGAGTCTGCCGTTAGCCTGTCAAATATATATTAAGAGCCTATTAATTATTTGCATTGGATAAATGCATGTTAATGGCGCTCTTACAGCTCATGATACTTCCAAGTATGAACATACAAAGCCGCCCTATACAAAACCAGACTATGGCTACATCTGGCTCAGTCCTGTTTCCTCCAGCTGGCAGAGACCCTTCAGGATCACAGGCAGAGTAAAGGTCTTCCAGCACCTTCTACCCATGATCCTTTTGTGTTGGATATGGTGGGGACTGAACCTGTGACCTCCTGCAGGCAAGGCATGCAACTCTGCCACTGAGTCCCAGCCTTTCCCCAACAGGCAAGGAACCTCCCTGGTGGCACGGTTTCTCAGAACAGCAGGAGTTTGGCCCTCAATGCTGAAGAGAGGTCGGCAAAATACCCTGCCCATCAGACTCTACAGCAAAATGAAGACACAGACCGATAGTGAGAAGGGGGGCCTAACTGTCTCGTTATGAAGTACAAGTTAAGAAACTGCGAGGAATTGAGGGACAGGGACAATTTAGAAATCCCTTCCCCTATCAACATCTGACCCTCCAGGATTCTATACGCTCTCAGAGAACGGAGCGCATTCATTTCCCCTGCGGCCCGTGTTTCTCTTCGGTTAAGGCTCAACTGCCCTCAACATTCCATGGCTCCTGAAGCATATTCTGCCCTCGTCACGCTTTCTTTTGTTCTGCCTGGTCTTTTGCTTAATTTACAAAACCATTTTTCTGCATACCTGAGGAGTCCTCGGAATACGTGTACCTTGTCTATAAATAATCTGATTTTGCTGCTTTCGTGACTAGCACAGTAATACATGCCATGCAATTTATAAATACAGTAAACAAGATGGGGGCCTATGCAGAATTGTAGAGGATGAACAATTTGTAAATCCCCTCACTCCAAATTCTCCTCTAGGATTTTCTCAGATGCCTGAGCAGACCAATTTCCCCTCTCTCCTGTTATCCTTTCAATATTCCATACATCCTAAAACATATTCAGTTCTCATCAAGTTGTTAGGGGTAGAGCAGAGTTCTTTTATTCTAGTTAATTTACAAAGTTATGTTTACTTACATATCTAGAGAATCCCTAGAATTTGAAACCCTTTCCTTGTCTGTGGGTAGTCTGGTTTTGTTGCTTTGGTGACTGGCTTGGGAGAGAGCCGCTTTACCATTATTTATAGTGATTAAGCAGGTATCTACTGGGAAGTCCAATTCAATTCAATGGGTCTGCTCCCGGGGAAAGACTGCAGCCCCTTATTTGCACACACTTATCCATGTGAATGTTACCTTAAGTTGCAAAATTAGATCTAACAGGTAAACATGCCTACTAGCTGGCATTTACAGACATGAACATCCGTTTTACCTCGCTTAGCTCTGGAGACATATTCCTCAACAGGGAATCTTTTCTGGCTAGTTAATGGCTCTAGAACCCATATTTCTGTGTCCTGTTTGGAACTCATATTCCTGTTTCACTGGCAGAAGACTCTTCTGCTTGTGGAGCAGAGGTTGGGAGATTTCCATTGGTTCTGCTCTCCTGATTCAGACGGCTACTGTGATCCACACAAGGTTCCTGGGGTTCCGCTAATCCACAGAGACACAATTTCATAGGGCACAGAAAATTACAGGACTATGGGAGAGGAGAAGGAGGAAACTTTCCCTTTATCTAGTGCAGCTCCATTGGTACTGCATAGGATCCAAGCAAAAAGTGAAATGTCTCATCACGAATAACAAATACTGAAGCTTATAGTTTTCACAATATTCATAAAAATATATTACATGACTAAAAAGGAAGCACAAAATGCCAAAACTATTCAACTTCATTCTCCAACAACATAATTAAGCAGCAAAAACTGCAATAACACATTAAACTGTAAATCTTATGTAATTCAGTTTCATAAATATGAACAGGGAGCTGTACGTGAAAAATGATTAAATGGTCACTCTACCACCAACAAAAGAACAAAAAGCTTTTAACAGAATAAAGGAAAACTACAAAAAAGCAGAAGTATAAAAATGACAGAAATAGTCTTAACTCACAACACAAAAATAGACAGACAAAGTATTTTTTACTGCAGCGTGAAAACACGATACTCCAAAACCAGCCCTCTCCCTGGGATAATTCTTAAACCATGGCTTTTAAGGGATTTGCACTGCATAAATACCAGCATTAACCAAAATGGTATCATTACAAATAACAATGATACATTTGCTAGCCAAATTAATAGGCAGACTCTATTGTCAAGCCTAAGCAAAGCAGGTAATTGCAAAAATGATACTTCTACAGAAGAATAGGCAAGAACAGAGGAATAACTGTCCCAGTTTCCAACATCTGAAATGTCCTTATGAACTCTGCTACAAGGAAACTGGAGACAGAGCTGGTATAGGCAAAATGGTTTGAAGAAGGAAAAACACATACCTGTGGTATACAATCAGTGTACGCAAACATTGATTTAAAGCGATCATCCATGCTTATGTGATAGAGAATACACATGGCCACCTGTTTGTAATTTTCATTTCCTAAGGAAAAAGAAAACCATTTTAAAATGATGGTCTGGATGGGTCAGTCAGGCTGTTTGCCTTGATTCACCCTTAACCAGGTGTGTGGAGACTCTTGCCCCATTCTGTTCTATTCTGTTTTGTTTTAAGGGAAATATTTTCAAGGAAATGCAATGCCAATCAAGCAGACTTAAAAACATTACCCACTTCAGAAAAGCTTGTTAATGTACACTGATGCCAGTCGTTTCATCTCCTGGCTTATTCTTCATGCTCGTTATTAGTATGTCCCCCTTTCAAACAAGCCAGATCTTAAAGCCATGGGGAGGGGGGCTGAGGATTTTCAATTGCTTACACCACTCCCCCCCCCATCAAGCTAAGAATCCAGCAGCTGCCATTCATCAGGAGATTCAAAGAGAGCTGACGCTCTGAGAGGAAGGGGGAAGGGGAGCAGGCAAAACGCTCCACCCCCGAGATGCACCCCCCCCTCCCCGAATTCCAGGCACAATCCAGCCAAAATTAAGTCCATTGACTGCAATGGAAGAGTGCCGTGGATGTGCCTTTCTTTCTCCATACTCACCAGCAGAACAAAAACTTCGGTATAGCTCTGCCCAAAGGCACAAAAAAGCAACTTTCATCACTACAGAAGCCATGTTTTTGAGCAGCAGAACACACTGCACTAGGTTCTACAATATTCTTATTCTGAAAGACTACCTTCAAACTGGGAATACATAAAACGTATCCTGAAAACATATGCGGGGAAAATATTTGGGCTTTTTATTTTTTTTCCAAACTGAAACCTACCTCTATGAGGACTAGAAACATTTTTAAATAAGTCATGGGCTTCACAATAGCCTTAACAAGACCGCCTCTGTGTGCAGCTATCGGCCCCATGCTGCCTGAAGTGTTCTGCGCACATTATCTTCCCGTATTCCTCACAGCAGCCATGTAAGTAAGAGAGCATCAATACCCCCCCCCACCCCCATACTGCAGATGCATAGCTGAGTGGATAAGGTCACCTATGCATTCATGGCAGAAGCAAAATTCAAACTGGGGGACTTCCCCAATTCACAGCTCAGTTTCTTAGTCAATGCACTAAACCTGCTCCTCCGCCTCTGGAAATGCACTTATATGTATTAAATATTCTCTTACATTATGACTAAACAAAGAAGACACAAGAGACAACTGCCAAGGAGCAAAATTAAAAGTGATCCAGGTTCAGTTTATGGTTGCAGTCCTTAGACCAGTCATAAATTAAAGGTGTCTGTACTCCTTAAACCTTGGTACCCACCCCAAGTGCACTGCCTTAAGCAGGAGAGGTTCTGTAGGGCAGCATCTCCATTTCAATGCCTTAATTTCTTCTTTGTTTAAGTTCCACAGGATGCAGCAAACAACATGTTTAAACATTTCTGCTTCTCAAATTAAATAGTCTCACATTCGATAGCTGCTTAAGAGACCACAGCATTCGAACTGTAAAGTAATGCTTCCAAGTCCCCATGAACTGAACAGCCTTCGGCTGCCTTGTCCCTTCGGAGAAACACTTGCCGCTAACCCCACCTATCTTACTTGGGGCTTGCTCCTCTGTCTGCTGAGGCCCACTGTGGCATCAAAGCAGATAAATCAATGCCATCTACAGAAAGCAGAGCCGCAGCAAAAGCTAGAGGCTGGGGAACAGACTGCAAAAAGGTGAGACAGTCCGAGGGCGAGGAGGAGGAGGAGGAGGGCACAACTGTGGAAAGGAAAAACAATCAGTTATAACCGACTATAATTTATAGGTTCGAGTCCAGTAGCACCTTAGAGACCAACCTTAGAGACCTTCGTCAGGTGTTCATATGATCTCGTATCTGACCAGGTTGGCCAACCTTCAGGTAGTGACTGGTGATCTCCTGGTATTACTACTGATCTCCGGAAGAAAGAGACCAGTTCCCCTGGAGAAAATGGCTGCTTTGGAAAGTGGACTCTGTGGCCTTATTATACTCTGGCCCTCCCCAAACCCTGCCCTCCTCAGGCTCTAACCCCCAAAATCTCCAGTTATTTCCAAATTTGGAGCTGGCAACCAAAGGGGCTTTGACTTTCAAAAGCTTATAGTCCTAGAAATTTTGTTCGTCCATAAGGACTTGAATCTAGCCGTTCTACTGCAGACCAACAAGAATCCTCTCTGTAAATACTAGAATTTGTCCCGGAGATACTGGGATAGACCATACCCCTATCCAACCACTACACTGAGCAAAGTTTGAAGCTTTCTCCCAGTGTAAGGAAACCTTCTCTAACATGGCCCCACTGGTGGACCTCCTGATGGCACCTGGTATTTTTGGCCAAAAAAAATCAAATAACAACTGTGTATTGCACAAACCCGCACCAAAGTAAGTATGTAAGTTGGAGGCATGTTTGGTCCAACTTACATAATAGCAACCTTGGTAGGTGCTTTCTAAAGCTTAGGAGACCTGGCCCATATAGAAACCGAATAAAGTTTGACTGTTAAGAAATTGCAATGAGACTTCCTGTAGTGGCTTTTTGTTCCTGAGGAAGGACCAGAAGTCCGACACACTGAACAATACCTAGGAAAAGTGTTGATATCTATTCCAGACTTCATTGTTTCCCTTTGAGAAATTTCTATTCTGGACTTTGTTCTTTCCCTTTCGGATATTGTGGACTTTTGTATTTTCCTATGATGAATTACATGTGTTGAATTACCTTTGTGTTGAAGTCTCTTTTTGTTAACTTTGGTGTGGGTTTGTGCAGTACACAATTGTTATTTGATGTTTTTTTGGCCATTATTTACTGTGGACTGTATACCTGGTATTTTTGGCCACTGTGTGACAGAGTGTTGGACTGGACGGGCCTTTGGCCTGATCCAACATTAGCGTCTCTTATGTTCTTATGTAACTTAAGTGGCTATTCCTCCAACAAAGGAACCCTCCAAGGAGCCTTCATCCATGTTAAGTGACTCTTCCACTGGAAAACTGGGCGGATGTGGACAAGATACAATTTAACAAGGATAAGTGTTGAGTTCTACATCTGGGTAACAAAAATGAGGAACATGCTACTTCTGGGTAGCAGGGTGTGTGAACAAGATCTTGGGGTATGGGTGGACCGTAAGTTAAATATGAGCAGTCAGTGCGATGCAGTGACAAAAAAGGCTAATGCGATCCTTGGGATGTATCAACAAAGGTACAAATCGCAAGTTGTCATAGTCCTACTGTACACTGCATTGGTCAGGCCGCACCTGGAGTATTGTGCACAGTTCTGGAGGCCTCATTTCAAAAAGGATGTGGATGGAATGGAACGGGTATGGAGGAGACAACGAGGATGATCAGGGGCCTGGAGACCAAGTCCTATGAGGAAAGGCTGGGGGACTTGGGAATGTTCAATTTGGAGAAGAAGAGGTTGAGGAAGGACATGATTGCTCTCTTGAAGTATCTGAAAGGCTGCAACATAGGGGAGGGCAGGGAGCTGTTCCTGTTGGCAGCAGAGGATAGGACTCGCAATAATGGGTTTAAATTAAAGGCAGATATTAGGAAAAACTTTTTCACAGTTAAGAGTTGTTCAACAGTGGAATCAGCTACCTGGGGAGGTAGTGAGCTTCCCTTCACTGGCAATCTTTAAGCAGCAGCTGGGCAAACACTTGTCAGGGATGCTCTCGGCTGATCCTGCACTGAGCAGGGGGGGTTGGACTACATGGCCTTTATGGCCCCTTCCAACTCTGTGATTCTATGATTCTATTTTTCCAACACAAAAGACAGCTGGATTTACCCATATTTCTGTTTCCTGTTTGGTCACCTATGGGTTTGTTTGTTCAAAGGAGTCAAGGCCAAATATCCCAGCCTCTATTATAGGTTAGGTATTGCGGGAGGGGATTTCTTGCCAATTTAGATTGCAAGATGCAAAATACAAGGCCTATGTAAATCTGGTTAAAGACACAGGGGAAACCCAACCAACTAACATGTTCAGAATATGTTGTGCTTAATGACAGGTCAGCCAGATCACCTCTGGCCAACAACTCAAGAAACTAACTGCCTGGCTGTTATGTGCTGCAGTAGTAAACCTCAGTAATGATGAGATCACTGACTAATAAATAGGGTGGTTAGAAATACTTTGCATGTCTTCTCTCAGGAATTTACTATTAATTAATCAAATCATTATTCTGAAGTGCTATTCAATTGTCCTTTGCGTTTATACCACCATTCCAGAATATGTGGTCATTCCCAGCTGAGGGTAGTTAATCCTTAACAAACAAGTCATTAGCAGCAGTAACTGATTTTTTTCTGTGGAAATTATTGCCATTATAAAATATACTCAGTGGTTTTAAAAATAATACTGCTTAAATTTGCAGCTGCAGTTCATCTGGAGCAGCTGGGATGGAAAAAAATATTAGGTCCCTGGGGCTGTTTTCACAACAAGTTTTCAATAAATTAAAAGCCCCCAACTACACACACGATGGGTCCAGAGTTTGAAATTATTTTTCATTTTTGAACACTGAGAAAGTCACGTCATGGCAGTTAGGGCATGGACCAAAGCTCAGCACACAATCCCTACCCATTCTAAGACTGGGATAAGTGATTTAGGATTTATTTGCCTCTAATGTGCTGGTGCAAAATTCAAGTTGTAAAGGGTTTTTTTGTGTTTTTTTTTTTAAGGTATGTTGCCCAGAACACCATGCGATGCAAAATCCATATTAACACTGGGTCATGTTCAATGCAATTCTATGCAGAGTTACTCCAGTCTAAGCCCATTGAAATCAATGGGCTTGGACTGGAGTAATTCTGCACAGGACTGCACTGTTGGCGTCACACTGGTATTTTCTTACTCGGATCAGAAAGGCAGCCGCGCTTGAAGAAAACCTCCATCTGTGTTCCCGCAGGGTGGTGAGCCTTCAATGATGCAGCCTGTCAGGCAACCACAAATGGGGACCCCTGTACCTATGGGTGCAAGTTCTTAGGATGCAGCTCCATCCACATATGCTGCAACTGAAGCACAGACTGATTTCCACCCTCCATCTAGACATCCCTTTGGACATAATCCACTTGTGGACCTATCATGGATTTGGAGGAGGCCACTCATTGTTTTCCAAGACCTGCGTACTCCAGAGAGAGTTAAATCCACCTTCAAAAATAATTACTGTTTTCCAGCAGACCAATCCCTTTATTCTTAATATGATTCAGCCAGTTACTGCTATAAAGAAAGGGACACCCCAGGCAATATTCACACACAAAATATTGGGACCAGCTGTGGCAGACCTGCCATAGGAATAAAGGTTTCCCCATTTAATTGGGAAAACAGGAGGAAGCATAACATTTTACTGCCATTAATAACTTCAAGCAACCCTGATAAGACTTTGCTGCTTTCTCAAGGCAGGACATGTGCTTTCTGTTACAAACTGCCATGTCTGACCCCCTATTGTTTGCTCACTTAATCGGGTAGGAAAACGTATGTTCCTTTATAGGATAAATTAGGCTTATTAAAATTAGAAAAACACTGCGGTAGCCAATAAGAGGCTCCTGTCTCAAAAAAAATGTGTGAAGCTCTATATTAAGTTCATTATGAGAAGGCCAAGCCAGGCCATAAAGAAAGATCTGGTTTAAAAGGTTCTTAGAAAGAAGCATTTGTAAAAACAACAGAACTTTTATTAAAAAGGGAGAGACCACAGCTCTGGTAGACACAGAACAGGCTACTTGGTTTTTTAAAGGCAACAGATATATGGCTCAGAATAGCAACAGATTATACTACAAGCTGCTTGCCCAAGGCATACAAACAGGTTCATTAGTTGCTGGCTTTGCCATCAATTAAACCTCACAACAGAAGGGTTAACTGGCAAATCATCTGATAGGCCATATACTTCAAGCCCTTCATTGAACATTTGACTAAGGAAGTGGAAAGCTTCTGAGCAAACAAAAGCAGCAAAAATAGTTCTGAAAACTGGGATCAGTAGTCGCCACTGTGGTTAATTCACAAATAATGAGCAAGCCTTTGACAACTTCCTAAAAAAGCAGGTTGCTTACCAGTAACTGGTGATCTTCGAGTGGTCATCTGTGCTGTAGCAAGCTCTTTTAACGGATTTTCACGCCCAGCCCACAGGGCATGCACAGGAAAAACAGGTTGCTTACCAGTAACTGGTGATCTTCGAGTGGTCATCTGTGCATTCACACCAATGGGTTTAGTGCGCCTGCGCTGACCCGACCGGTGCTGTAGCAAGCTATGTTTCAAAGGATTTTCGCGCGAGTCCCACTGAGCATGCGCAGGAACCCCAGCGCGCATGCTCAGAGGGGACGAGCGCGGAGATCCCGCCAGTTCTCTCTCTACCGCCGCGTTGAAAGGACCTTCTTGCCTTTCCTCCTGACCGGATAGCTGTTACTGCCTTCGGGCCTTTACCTTATTTCTTGTTTCTTAGGATCATCCTCTATTTTATTTTCTCTACTTCAGTTTACTTTAAAAAAAA
>NW_015162515.1:140316-142936 GCF_001447785.1 Gekko japonicus | reverse complement strand
AGTGGAAGTTGCGACAGCCCTGGTAGAATGAGCCCTGATAGGGCCAGGTAATGGCTGTTTGGCGAGTAGGTAACACAGATGGATCAGACCTACAATCCACTTTGACAGGTGTTGGGCCATAATGCGAGTGCGCGGGCGTGGTGAAGCGTATGAGACGAATAGTTGTGATTCTCATCTAGTTGGGCGCATTCTGTTGAGATAGAAGAGGAGAGCCCGCTTCACGTCCAAGGTGTGGAGTAGTTTGTCTTCCGCTGATGTTGGGTTTGGGAAGAAGTCAGGTAGGAAGACCTCCGCCTGCAGGTGGAACTGTGACACCACCTTCGGCAGGAAGGAGATGTCCGGGATGAGGCAGACTCCGTCTGGCAGAAACGATAGGTAAGGTGTATCGTGCATGAAAGCCAATATTTCTCCCACTCACCTGGCCAAGGTAATGGCAGTTTAAAAAGTCATTTTCCACACTAGGAGTTTGAGTTCACATGTTGCGAGTGGTTCGAAGGGCTTCCTCGTGAGCTGGTGTAGAAACAGAGGAAGGTCCCATGGAGTGACTGGAGATTTGACAGGAGGGTAAAGGTGAAGTAAACCTTTTAAAAAAAGTTTGGAAACTGGATGTGCAAACAGAGTACACCCGTCAACAGGAACATGAAAAGCCGACAGAGCGGCTAAATAAACTCTTAACGAGGAGTGGGAAAGTCCCGAGTCAGCTAAGGATAGAAGGAAATTGAAAACTTTTTCGAGGCCAGCTGAGGTGGCTCAAGGGGCGTCATTATCCAGAAAAGAACAGAATTTTCTCCATTTATAGGCGTAGGACTTCCGAGTAGTAGGCTTCCTCGGATTTAAAAGGACATTCACTACACGTGAGGAGAAGCCTGCGATGTTATCTGCCATGCCGTCAGTTTCAACTGTGGTATGTTGTGATGAAGGATGGGTGAGTCTGAGAGAATGAGTAGGTCCGGGACCGGGGGGGGGACTGATGGTATATCCCCTGCAATAGTTCGAGGACCGTAGAAAACCAAGGTTGTCTTGGCCACCATGGTGTTATGAGGATACAGTCCGTGTTGTCCTTGAGTATCTTCCAGACCACTCTCAGAAGCAGAGGTAAGGGGGAAAACAGGTAAAGATGTGTCGAGGACCAAGGATAAAGGAGGCCGTCTCCCAGAGACTGCGGGTCATTGCCTCCCCGATTGCAGAATAGAGGACACTTTTTGTTGTTCCTTGTGGCAAAAATGTTGACTCGGGGAGTTCCCCACCTGTGGAAGAGTGGGAGGAGGTATATTGGGTTCATCTCCCACTCGTGAAGGCTGCCCTTGATTAAAGGGAGGAAACTGGTGACAGCATGTTGAATAGCCAGGAGTTCTAGGAAGTTTGTGTGTCGCTTCCTCATTTGTGTGTTCCACTTGTCTCCAACAGAGAGGCCCATGCAGTGTGCACCCTATCCAGTCAGGGAAGCATCCGTCATAATGGTGACCTCGGGTGATGGAGGGTGGAAGGGCGCTCCCTGAAGGAGATTCAAAGGGACAGTCCACCACAGTAAAAAGTCCTGAATGCTGGAAGGAGGGGAGAGGACAACAGTGTGAGCGTTCGACAGGTCGTAGTTGCGAATGAACCATAGTTGCAAGGGACACATTTTGAGTCTCGCAAAGACGAGGACGGACGTAGTTGCCGCCATTAGACCGAGCAGCCGCTGAATTTTGAAGGCGGTGACGGAAGGGTGGATGTGGACGACGGTGCCTAGGAAAACGATATGTAACCTGTCGTTGGGCAGGTAAGCCATGCATGTCTGTGAATCCAGGATTGTGCTGATATACTGTATGCGCTGGACTGGAGACAAGTGAGATTTTTGCCTGTTGACTTGAAGGCCCAGATTCTCCAATAGTGTCAGAGTCTTTGCGACGTTTGAGATTAGGGCGGTTTTGGAAGGTGCCACCAGAAGCCAATCGTCTATGTAGGGGTAGATCGCGATACCCTGTAGACGGAGGAAAGCCGCAACCACAATCATGGTCTTGGTAAAGACTCTTGGGGCACTGGAGAGGCCGAATGGAAGGGCCGTATACTGGAAGTGCCGGTGACCAATAGCAAAGCATAGGTATTGGCGGTGGAAGGGGTGGATAGTGATGTGGAAATAGGCGTCTTGGAGGTCAAGGGTGGCCATCCAGATGTGTCTGCGGAGTAGTGGCATGATCTGTGGAAGCGACACCATGCGGAAACGGTGGTAAATGACTAAATGGTTCAGCTCCCTGAGATCTAATATGGGTCGAACGCCTCTGTCTCTCTTCAGGACCGTGAAGTATCGGGAGTAAAATCCCGTCCCTTGGAGGTGTGGTGGTACATTCTCGATGGCCCTCTTCTGCCGAAGGACGGACACCTCCTCGAGGAGAGGTGGGGAAGGGGCCATGGAGACGACGACCGGAGTGTTGGGGTTCTGATGGAACTGGATTTTGTAACCTCGGGTCAAGATGGAAAGGACCCAGTCGTCCGAGGTGATGCGACGCCAGGCATGGATAAAAAGAAAAAGATGGATATGAGCTGACTCGGTGACAGGAAAGTCAAAAACCCTGCTTGGAGGGCTTGGGCTGTTTGCTGCGGGAAGCCTGTTGGCCGGAACAGAATTTTGGCTTTTGGT
>NW_015162515.1:114927-138753 GCF_001447785.1 Gekko japonicus | reverse complement strand
GTTTTACTAAATCAGTGTACGAAGTGAGGTTGTCAGATGGAGATATAGGTTAATCCTCCGCGACATCCTGGTTTGGAGATGCATGGTCAGGGGATGTGTGAGCCTCAGAAACCTCCGTATCTGAGTCCTCGTCATTAAAATCTGAAGAATCGTGTTCGTTTTACTAAATCAGTGTACGAAGTGAGGTTGTCAGATGGAGATATAGGTAAATCCTCCGCGACATCCTGGTTTGGAGATGCATGGTCAGGGGATGTGTGAGCCTCAGAAACCTCCGTATCTGAGTCCTCGTCATTAAAATCTGAAGAATCGTGTTGTTCCGTGTGGACCGAAGTGTCTTGTTGACAGAGTACGGGTTTGGTTTGGGCGACGGGCACGACAGGTTTTGGTTCCACGGCGTGATGGGATGGCTTTGGTTCCACGGTGTGATGGGACGACTCGACTACAGGAGGACGTGATAGAGACCTAGACCTATGAGCAGAGCAAGATGAGTAGCGATCCCACTCAGAATAGCCCACAGGAGTCAACCATGGCATGGATGGAGGATAAGCCCCATACAGGTAACGCAACTGTCTTTCATCCCAAGCCATTGGGGGGGGGGCATGGAGACTCTTCGGGGGCGACTTCTGGTCCGTGGACGTCTGGAGGACCAGGTAGTGGCATGTCTCTGGGAGTCGTCCCTGTAGTCGCGGGTGTCAATATCAACAGGCTGAGTCTGCAGACGTGGTGGGAGACGCTGCGTGTCAGATAAGGCGTATCGGTGCCAATGTGGTTCGGCGTCAGGGGCTTCCAATACTGTCGATGCCGACGAAGTCGAAGGGAGCGGGGGAAAGCTCTGCACCCATTTGGTGACTGATGAGCTCCACCGTGTCAATGTCGGAATAAGTAGGCTCCATTTGCTGGACAGGGGAGTCCAATACGTGGATGGTCGGTATCGGTGGAGGGACTTGGGCCTCCGATATCGATACTGCCGGCGGAGCGGGAGGCACTATTGGGGCATCACCCAGTGCAGGCACCGCTTCCTTCCCCTTCTTTGCCGCTTTAAGGGACTTGGAGGTGCCCTTCTTCGCGGACTTATGCTCCGTACTTGCCTTAGCCTTTTTCTTCATTGGTGTAGAGGCGGACGATCATGTCTTCGATGTCGAGGGCTTCGGTATCAGGCGGTCGACATCGGAGGCAGGTGTCAATGCCGGATCTGTCGACGTAGACGGTCTCTCCTCCATAGTTGAGACAGGAGCAAGGGCCGATTCAAGCAGCGCTACCTTAAGGCGTGCAGCGCGTTTTTTTCTCGTCTGGTTGGCGAATCGAGCACAGTGACGACAAGATTCTGGCTTGTGAGACTCTCCAAGACAAAAAATGCAGAGGGTGTGGCGATCTGGAGGAGCAAGTTTGCTACCACAACGTCTGCATCTGTTAAAAAATCCCCACTTCTTCTCCATAAGAAGAGAAATGGCGAAAAAACGGCTGGGGGGGGGTGGCCCGAAGGCCTGAGGTAAATTCCCATCAGAAGAAACTAAAAAAAAAAATGTTTTTAAACAAACAACTGAAAATAAACTGAAGGCAAAGCACAAGTAAGAAATAAGTCCTAAGAGCTGTGGAGCGAAGCTGAAAACGAAGCTAACAGCGATCCGATCAGACCGAGAAGGAAAGAAGGTCTTTCCAACGCGGCGGTAAGAAAGGAACTGGCGGGATGTCCGCGCCCACTCCCTCTGGGCATGCGCGGTGGGGTTCCTGCGCATGCCCTGGGGGGCTGGGCGCGAAAATCCGTTAAAAGATCGACTGAATTTATTCAAGTGAACTTTGTAGCTCAGCAATGATCTGAGTACCGGTTTCCCTGGTTCAAGTTCAATACTCTGTCCACTATACCACACTGGTTCTTGAGATGATAAAATCTACCATGCATACAGAAGGCCACGAGAAACATTTGTTCCCTGTAATTTCTGACAACTTATATCAATAAGCTACAACCAAAAATTCAAGCAGATGAAAGTACAAACTATCCTATCTATGTATTAAGTAAAGGTAAAGGTTGCCTTGCTCGAAAGCCAGTCGAATCCGACAAGGTAAAGGTTCCCTTGCTCGAAAGCCAGTCGAATCCGACTCTAGGGTTGCGGTGCTCATCTCCGTTTCAAAGCCAAAGAGCCAGCGCTGTCCGAAGACGTTTCCGTGGTCATGTGGCCGGCATGACAAAACACCAAGGCGCACGGAACGCTGTTACCTTCCCACCGAAGTGGTACCTATTTATCTACTTGCAATTTCTTGCTTTCGAACTGCTAGGTTGGCAGGAGCTGGAACTAGAGACGGGAGCTCACTCCATCATGCAGCACCCGGGTCTCGAATTGCTGAACTACTGACCTTCCACAGCCTGCAGTTCAGCGTCTTAACCACTTGAGCCACCGCAGGTATTACCCCCAGGTATAATTCCAAATACAGTTCAGACTAATTTTGCTACAAAATTTCAAGTAATCTTTACTTAAAACAAATATCAAAGCATTAGAAGTAATTAACAGTAGCAACCAACTCTAGCTAATAACAATATTTGTGTCAGTACCTCCAAAGTTTTTGGTGAGAGAAGTACAAAACCTACCCAATAATGCAGTGAGTTTGGGAAGAAGTCCAACTTGTACCATTTTATTCCTCAAGCCTGTGTCAAAAGAAAGGTTCAGAAGAAGTCGGAGTGTAATATTCAGCAGGTCTTCATGTTCACATGGTACCATTTTCACCAGTTTCTCAATAATATCCAGTTCAACCTACATGAGCAGGATGGAAAGGTTAGAATTACTAAACCCATATTTTGCCAAACTTTAAATCTGGTACCAAGGATATCATAACAATCAGATTTACTTTATGGTAAATAAAGTTTAAAGCTGCCAAAGCTTTTGCCTCATCGCTAAAACGAGTTCTGCTGAAGTTTCTCCATAAAAAGCATCTGAATACAGGTTATGAAAATGTGTATTTTCACAATGACAAAACTGATAGTCTTCAGACATGGCAAGACAACCTGCATTTTTAATTCAGTTTAATTCAGTGGACAGTAACCTTGTAACATCATTAAAAAAGGGAAACACCACAGCAGAAGAGAAAACAATATGCCAGTCTGCAACATTATATCAGTCTTAGGCAGCAAAATGTTGTCCTCTATTTTAAAAGCTATGTAAAGGCTGGTATTAAACTACATATTCTGTTAACTGTGACAATGCTTCATTTTAATTAATGGCATTTAAAAGCTAAATTTCAAAGACATATGAGCAATTCTGCATCAATGCCATGTAGTATGTTTCCTAAGCAGGCCAAAAGGGCCACCTGAAAATAACAGGCAAGTACACAGCTTCTCAGCACTCCTCTTCTTTGATCACTCATGTCAGAATCTTGATTTGATTAGAATTTTGATTACACTCATCCCTATGGTCATTATAACATAGGTAGCATATCAACCAGCTGGCTAACAACACACTCCAGAGCCTGGTATTAATATCTGAGTCTGGGTAGCTTGCCAACTGTGCAGACTTTATGACACTGTTAATATTATCTTTTAATATAATCCTTCTTGACAAAAGCCTCATTTAAATCAAATCCCACAGGCGTTAACTTGTGAGGATGTGCTAATCATAAGAACATAATAGAAGCCAATGTTGGATCAGGCCAATGGCCCATCTAGTCCAACACTCTGCCAAAAATACCAGGTGCCATCAGGAGGACCAGTAGTGGGGCCAGGACACTAGAAGCCCTCCCACTGTTGCCCCCACCCCCAAGCACCAAGAAGACAGAGCATCACCTGCCCTAGACGGAGAGTTCCTATGTATACCTTGTGGCTAATAATTTTTTGGCAACATCTAGTCTGAAGAATTCTGCAGACCTCAAAAGCTTGCAAACTGTTAGGTGTCATTTGATTAGTCCTAATAAAAGGTCCCGCCCTGACCTGGAAGTGCCAGGCAAGCTAGATCTCTTCAGGTCTCAGAATCTAAGCAGGGTCGGTCCTGGTTAGTCCTTGGATGGGAGAGACCACCTGGAAGTCCAGGGTTGCAACGCAGAGGCGGGCAATGGCAAACCACCTCTGAACGTCTCTTGCTTTGAAAACCTCATAGGGTCGTCGTAAATCAGCTGTGACTTGATGGCATTTTACACACAAATTATAAAAGATATTGTGTGGATTGTGTTCAGGGGGGTTGGATTTTTCTTTTGGACCACCAGGGATAAGGTTGCCAGCTCCAGGTTGGGAAATACCAGGAGGTTTAGGGGTGTGGAGCCTGAGGAGGGTGGGGTTTGCCCTAGAGTCCAACTTCCAAAGCAGCCATTGTCTCCAGGAGATCAACTGTAATAGCAAGAGATCTCCAGCCACCACCTGGAGGCTGGCAACCCTAGCCAGGGAGGACAACTTCTGAGCATATGTACCGAGATCCAGAGAACAATGAGGGATGCAGAGAACTGTGACCTAACTGTAGTGCTAATATTTTTTACAGGAAAACAGGCTGGAAAAAACAAGTCAAATCAAATCGAATGCCTTTAATGGCATACCAATAAAATACATGGTGTGATAAAATATGCGCAAGAAGGCATTACAGAGACAGTAAAATGAGGCTGATCGTACAGAAAGCTTGTATCTAGAGAGAAGAAGTCTCTCTCACCTCTGATCAGCTGACAGTCAGGGCAGGAGCTGGGAAAATCTGAGAATGCAGATTTTCACTAAGAGGGACCTCTCTAAGGCTAGTTTTATTCTAATTGGATTTTACAGAGTATTTTCTTATACGTTTTATACGTATTTTTAAAATATCGATGTCCATGCTGACGTTCCAGCTATATCCCATCGTCGTCACCCCCATCGGGAGAGGCCCTCCTGACCGTTCCATCCGTCAAAGAAGCTCATTTCTGTGGGCACACGAGAGGGGGCCTTTTCAGTGGCAGCCCCACAGTTATGGAAGAGCCTCCCCAGACAAGTTTCAGTTTTTGGGAAACAGGTGATGACAGTTTTATTTAGGACTGCAGCTGATTAATTTAGAAGAAGAAGAAGAAGAGATTGGATTTATACCCTGCCCTTCACTACCCAAAGGAGTCTCAGAGCGGCTTACAAACCCCTTTCCCTTCCCCTCCCCACAACAGACACCCTGTGAGGTAGGTGGGGCTGAGAGAGCTCTGAGAGAAACTGCTCTTTTTCAAGAACAGCTCTTATCAGAACTGCGGCTTGCCCAAGGTCATCCATCCAGGTGCAAGTGGAGGAGTAGGGAATCAAACCCGGTTCTCCCCGATTAGAAGAAGAAGAGATTGGATTTATACCCTGCCCTTCACCACCCAAAGGTGTCTCAGAGTGGCTTACAAACTCCTTTCCCTTCCCCTCCCCACAACAGACACCCTGTGAGGTCCGTGGGGCTGAGAGAGCTCTTGACAACCCTAAACTGTGTTTTTAAATTTGGGGGGGGGGGGGGGGTTATTATGTATCTTATCTATGTCTTAAGCTGCCTTGAGCTCCATAAGGAAGAAAGGCAGCTAATAACTGTTTTAAAGAAACAAATTAAATAATTTAAAGCACGCCAGTCTTTCAAGAAATGTTTGAGAAGAGGAGGCATGAAAACAAAGCCACCACCATCTATATACTGTTTCTCTATGTGCAAATTCTTGTGCAGGGGAGTACCTGAAGGTGCAAAACCTGCAGATCCAAATGTACTGTATACCATGTAAACTGGAACCACACCAGTTAGAAACCATGTAACCAAGTGCACATGCAAGATTTAAGCTATAAACAAAAGCAGAAAAGAAATCCTAATGCCATTTTGTTGCCGTTTCTTCCCAAACACAACTAACAGAGCCCTTCAAGCAGAGAACTGGAACATTTACCATGTCGTTTTTATTCTCCATGAAGATGCTGAGTTTCTTCAGAAATGACACAACCAGAATCAGGAGTTCGAAGTTCTCTCGATCCAGAGCTTTCACCAGCATGTGAACGATATTCTTGTTTCGCATCTTCAGTTCAGTGCGTGTGTCTTCGGCAAGATTCAACAGCAAATAAAGGGCAACTGGCACAACGGGGCAGGGGGGGGGAGAGAATCACAGCACTGTAAGACTAAAAGTTTAAACTGTTTGCAAGTCATAAGTAACGTTTCCAAAGATCTTGAGCACTGCAAACACCTCTTGTACATGCCCCATTGGAATAAAACCCCATGGTGTCTATCAACAACAGCTAAGAACTTTCTCCAAACACTATCCTCCCTGTGCTGTATTTGGGACGGCTTCAGAAGCCACCCATATCTGTTCAAAAGCCCCCTCTTCCTGAAGGTTTTATAAGAAATCATCTTTTCTTTGAACTGGAAATTGATGACTGGTAACTAACAGTACTATCTTAAGCACAGTTACATCCCTTTAAGTCCACTACAATCAATGGGCTTAGACAGCTGTAACTCTACTCACCATTGCACTGTAAGTCAACTAATTCAACGGCTATCACAATTTTGGGTTTTTTTAAAAAATCCACACTACCATTTAAAATGTTGGGGAAGGGTAAAATGCATTTGAATCTGTAAGTAGAAATGAACGGAAAACTGCAGCCATGCTCATTAGTTCCGTTCTGAGCTATCTGCAACTTGTCAATATTTGTACAGCTTACTGAAATTTTACAGGACTTATCCATGTGCAACCAAACGCAAAAAAAGAGTGCACAAATGTTTAATTTGCCAACTACAACCAACAACACTAGCAACAGATGTGTTAAGAGGTTTCGTTCTCTGTTGTTCTGCTGTCTTGTTGACACTTCTATCAAGTGAATAAGGAATTCTACCTTTCCAGTTGGTTTAGGAAGGTATTGGTGCCCACATTCTTTCTGTTATATAAGTAACAAAGCATAAAGTACTATTCATATTAAAAGTTTGTGGAAACTGGTTGCTAATCTGCTCAATATATATTTCTTACCCATGCTGTATGCCACGTCACAGATAGCTGCTATAGCTTACAGCTGTTTCCCTGGTTTACTTGTGCAACATCTTCTCTGAGAACAGGGGACTACACTTAACAAGTAACCTTTAATTTCTTTTTTAAAGTTGTTGAACTAAAATGAGCACCAAACAAGTTTGTTGCACAAGCCCAGGTCACTCTGTCACATGAGCACGGCACATCACAGTTTGCTCATAAATCCCAGTCATCCTCCTTTCCCATCTCCAAAGAGAATCCAGAGCAAGATAAAGATGAATAAACAAAAAAATGAAGTTAATATCAATTATCGTAAATGGTTTAAACTCACCACAAAAAAGATCAAGAGTATTTCACCAGTTACAAAAAGTTAGTGCAGAAGTGATATGTCTTCAGGAGACACATATTAAAAAAGATGATCAACACCTCTTAGAGGTGAGAAAACTGGGAAAGTCATTCGTTGCAGCTAATTAAAAAAAAGAGAGAGAGGCTTAGTGACCTATGCTAAGGAAAACCTACTACTGGAGCTGATTTTTAGTTCAGAGGATGGGTGAATTATAATAATTCAAATTCAAAGACAGAATAAAAAAACACTTATAGTGAATATTTACGCACTGAATGAAAAACAAGAAAAATTTTATGAATCGGTTAAGGAAATAATTGCTAAACAAGTATTTGATGAGACCTGCTTAATGGGAGATTTCAATGCGGTCTTTGATAGAAAAATTGATAGAAAAAATTTACATAAAAATATAAACAAGGAAATAAACTTCCGAAGTCCTTCATAAAAATAGCAGAGGAATTCTGTCTAGTCGACACATGGAGATCAGGAATAAAGATAAAAAAAGAGTTTACTTTTTATTCACACAGACAAAAATCATGGTCCAGGCTGGACATGATATGGACTTCAACAGGAATCATTAATGAAATCTGGGAGGTAGAGATTTTACCAGCTACTTTCACGGACCATTATGTTAACCTTAACAGACATACCAAGAAGACAAAGGTACATTTTTACTTAAAGACAAAAAATTTGTAAATGAATCGAAAGTCGAATTTCAACACTTTTTTAAGGAAAATATACAACCGGAAGTCCCTATTGAAATAATTTGGGATACGTTCAAGGCCTCTGTCAGGGGATGGTTTATTAGACAGAATGCGTGGGGGATGAAAAATATACTCTAAAAGATTTTTAAAAAGTGGTAGAACAATACTATAAGAAATTATATCAAAGTGAAGAGATACATCAAGATAAATCTTTTTTTTGAAAAAAATATAGAGAGGAAATTTACTGAAGACCAAAAAAAAATTTAAATGATGCAATCTCCATGTGCGAAATAGTGGAAGCAATACGAAGTCAAAAAAACAGAAAAACACCTGGACCAGATGGAATTCCATCAAAATGTTATAAAATCTATGAAGACGTGATATTACCACTGAAAAGCGTAATAACTAATATTAGAGATAAAGGTTTGATGCCACATTCATGGAAACAAACTCAAATTACTTTAATACATAAACAAGGAACAGAACTTAAGTAGACCAATATCCCTCCTCAACACAGACTATAAAATATATGCTTATATATTCGCAAGTGGATTAAAAAGGGTGTTACTACAAGTTATTCATAGAGATCAGGCGGCCTTCCTCCCAAAGAGGCAAATAAAGAACAATATAAGAACAATACTAAATGACCTGGAATTCTATGAACAATACCCAGAAAAAGGTATGGCCTTAATATTTATAGACGCTGAGAAAGCCTTCAATAACTTAAATTGGAATTTTTAATTGGAAAAATTAAATAGATGAGAGACAGGTGAAAATGTTTTGATAATGATCAAAGCCATATATGATAAACAATTTGCCAAGATAATAATAAATGGCGATTTAACTCAAGATATAGACATTTCAAAAGGTACAAGGCAAGGTTGTCCCTTGTCTCCATTATTGTTTATTTTTGTATTAGAAACCTTACTAGAACAAGTTCGAAATAATAAGGAAATTAAAGGTTTGCAAGTAAAAGGCAAACAATTTAAAGTACAGGCTGTTGCCGACGATATGGCGTTTATATTGGAAGAACCTAAATGCTCTTTAAAACAACTATTGAAAGTACTACAGGGATATGGTGGAGTTGGCAGGGCTTAAGGTAAATCAAAATAAAACAAAAATAATGCTAAAGAAAAAAGAGAAGAGAAAATTACAGGAAATGTCAGGTTTTGAAAGGGGAACCCAAGCATTGCAGATTGTCCTCCTCCTTGAGAAGCCATTTTTATGGCAACTGCTGGAGCAAGGGTTGGCTATGGTTTCCCCTGCTCAGGATGGAGAGAGGGAGGTGACAAAGCATACTCGAGACTGCAAGGTTAAAGAAGGGTGATCAAAACAACTTCTCACTGACCTTCGCCACCTCCCTCTCCATGCCTAGAAAACTGAAACTAATTTGACCATAGTGTTCTTTGCCAGGGAGCGGCACAATCTTCGAGATATATAACTTGCCAAGAAAGAAAAGAAAAGGAAAAGAAAGAGTCCTCTCGCTTGTACATTTATTTATTTATCTCATTTGTATCCCACCCTCCCCGCAATGCAGGCTCAGGGCGGCTCACAATCAATGCATAAATACAGTAAAGAGCATGGGAATAGGGAGGAATGCTGCCGAATGCATGCATGCAAAAACAGAGTACACAACCTAACTTAGCTGGTTTTAATAGGAGGCACTCCAAGATGACCTAGGACATAGTAATTGAGCATGGGTGACCAGTGGCTATGCTGGATGCTGGATGCTGCTGCTGCTGCACAGATGCAAAATCACCCCCAGGACTGACTGAGAGAAAAACTTTGAGGTGATCAAAAAGAGGCTCAGCTCCACAATAAACATGCATTTTGAACAATCAATGCAAATCTGAATACCAATCTAATTATTTTTTTTTTTGCAAAACTGCCACTATCCCTGGTCACAAAAGAAAGTACATCCATAACAAGCCAGGTGCAAACTCTTGTTCAGAATTTTAATGTAGCACTCAAACAGGTCACTCAGGAAGTCTGCACTCAGACATTACACGAGAGCTTACAGAAGTCATGGTTTGTAAGCTATGGTTTATCACGATGCCTGCAGGCAGCCACAGAGCGAAGATGTGGACAGTCTTTGAGCATTTCTATTTCCCATCATTTTCAATTAAATCTGAGAAGGCAGCTATGCCATAAACCCATGCCTGAGTGCTATCAGGATTCCATACCTCGAAGCAGCTGCTCTTGCTTGACAACCAGCCCTTGATACTTTTTGAAGGTTTTTTCATATTCTTTTTTCTGGGTTTGATTATCAGGATCTTCATCAAGTAAAAGGCTACAAGTTAAGGATAAGTACAACATCCGGAAACAAACACACACACACAAACCACAAACTGATCAAATACCCTTTGATCAGGACTGAAGGTGCAATAGGAAGCAGGCTAATGTGGCCAGAAGGTAGCATCTGACAATTCCCGGAAGTACTCCCAAAAATATGCTGCCAGCAGGTTGCCCAAAGACAGCAAAATAGGCTTCCCCATAGACCATGACTTAAAAAGCCTAAAAACTGCAAAATGAAAGGATATCAGCTTTCTTCTTCTTGGTGAGTTCTTCCTGCCAAAGTTCATGTCTCTTCAGCTCATGGTCAATGATGTTCATGCAGAGAGCCCCAATCTTGTAGTGCGTGATGAGCCCATGAAACTGGGAAAAGCTAGATGGGGGGTGGTGGTGGTACAGATATGTTAAAACCAAAAGCCAGAGTGACAGGTTTCAAATAAGCACCCCTACTACCACAGAGTCAAGGTCAATTGCTTTGGAACTAGGGAAACGATTTTTTCTATAGTAAATATAAAATATTATTTTTCAAAGCATTTTCATATGCATTGTGAGTTATAAAACTTACCTAGAGAAGCAGAAAAAAATATAAATTATATTAGTAGCAAGCTCCACACTTTGTTTCCAGTCCTCTCTCAGTACTCTGGCCAAAGCACCCAACGCGGTTTCTAAAGAAAACAAAGATGGAGATCAGCCTCAGTTGTGGATTTTACTGTTACCTGGCTGATTTCCTTACATCTAAAAGGAAATAAGCACATCTGATGCTTGGATGGAAATAATAAACTGTGATCAGCTGCAGGTGCCCTGCTCAATGAAACCACATGCACCAAGGTGAAGACGGTGGCATGTTGATTAGGACTTCCATCATCTTCCGCTCTAAGAGGTGGAATTTACTGCCCAAAGAGACTTGTTTTAGACCCTTCCTTCTGGCCTTCCAGAGATCCATACTAACATTTTTATACAGGAAGGTATTTGGTGTTAACTAACTGGATGCCCTCATAGAGTGACAGCTTGTCTTACTGCTGATTTTACTGCTGACTAGTTTTAATAGTCTATCATTGCTGGTTTGTTGATGTTTTTATGATTGATTACACCTGTTTTGGGGAGTTGCATTTTCAATACTTTATATGTTTTTGAAGTTTTATTTGTAAGGAACCTTGAGTGCTGCTTCAGCAGAAAGGCAGGAGAGAAATCTTCTAAATAAAATAGATAAATAATAACAGCTGCCAGAATGCAACATGCACACACAGAGATTATGACACTCGTTCCAGCCAGCCCGATAGGCAATAGCCAGCCCAACGTGATAAAAAACAGACAAAACTTAAACTCACCATTAAGCAGGAGTTCTTCTAGATTATCAGGATTCCTGGCCAGCTGCAGAATGAGTGCAGAGCCACGCACCTTATCAGGAATATCTTCATAGAGCAACTCAATGTATTCATCCATGTCATTGATATTGGCTACTTCATCAATCTGAAAATATCAGCACCAAAAGAGGAAGATATTGAGAATTTTTCACAAGTTCCACCGAAACATTCAAGAGGGATTTTCATGTCACTCGATCGGTGTGTGTGTGTGTGTGTGTGTGTGTGTGTGAATTCTTGTAAACAGTTTTGAAGGACACCACAAAATCAAATCTTGATACATACCAGAGATCAATTCTCTTATTAGTTGGTTTTTATTCCCCACTTCTCTTTACTCTAAGGAGTCTCAAAACACCTTACAATCACCTTCCCTTCCTCTCCCCACAACAATCACCGTATGAGGCAGACGAGGCTGAGAGAGCTGTGACTGGCCCAGGGTCACCCAGCAGGCTCCATGCAGAGGAGCGGGGAGTCCAATGCGGTTCTCCAGATTAGAGTCCACCTCCGTTAACCACTACACCACACTGGCTTATTAGACCACACCTATGACCAGTGGCAAATTCTTTCTACCCCCTCCATCATTGTTTTGGTGAGGTAAAGAAGTAAAAAATGATTTTTTTTAACAGCTAAGGGAGGTGTCTCCCTCCTTACCAATTCAGGAGAGAGGCACAATCTAAAAAACAAGATGGAAAACAGCCCAATGAAATTTCAGTTCAAAGTACTTCTACCTTAGATCACTCCATCTAAGAGACTGCATAGTGTTCGTGTAAAGCTATGATTGTTTGAGTTTTATTTTATAATAGACTTCTGATTGTGCATTTCCCTTGAAATTAACTCTTTAATTCATGGCACCCATGACTTCAAGGGGAATTGCATTACACTTTGTCTGCTTGCTACAAGCACTATATAATCAAGATTAACTAGCTGGAAGATGCTCATAACGGAACCAAGGATCCCTCAGCCTGCAAGAAACTATCTATTTAGCATAGCATAGCTATATTCCACCCTTCCTCCAAACAGCTCAGAGAGGTGTACGTGGTTCTCTCTTCCCCATGTTATTCCCACAAAGCTATGCGATGGGTCAGGCTGAGAGAAAGTGACTAGCACAAGGTAATCCCGTGAGCTTCCTAGCCCAGTGAGGATCTGAACGCAGATCTCCCACATCACAGTCCAATACTAACACAGCAGTCCCTAATACGGCATGCACGGGGGGATCATGCCGCCCACCACTATGTTTCCTGGTGCCCACTTCCTTCTCCCCCAAAGCAAGAGTCAGTTCTGGTTTTCCTCCACTACACTGGAGTAGGAGCAGCTTCAGAAGAGTTAGGGAGATATCAAATGTGAGTCTGTGGAGAGCAGCCATTCAGAGACAGCCACCTCCATCATAGGTGGATACTCAGCCCAGAACCTCCCAATGTTTTGGGAACACATTAACACTTGGAATTCACTGCCACAGGAAGTGGTGGCGGCTACAAGCATGGACGGCTTCAAAAGGGAATTGGATAAGCATATGGAGCAGAGGTCCATCAGTGGCTATGAGCCACAAGGTATAGATAGGGGCTCTGGGGCAAGTGATGCTCTGTCATCTTGGTGCTTGGGGGGGGGGGTCAACAGTGGGAGGGCTTCTAATGTCCTGGCCCCACTGGTGGACCTCCTGATGGCACTGGTATTTCTGGCCACAGTGTGACACAGAGTGTTGGACTGGATGGGCCTTTGGCCTGATCCAACATTGGCGTCTCTTATGTTCTTATGTTCTTAAGGCGCGGCCATTCTCTGGTTTGCTACCCCCTCAGCCGGGAAGCTATTCTATGGTAGTGTCCATGCACCATCTTTCTCAAAATCCAAAATTCCCACAAGCTCAAGAAGCTTGCAGATCCCACTGCAATGCTCTTGCTATTAACTACTGGAATATGCCCCAACTATCCAGATACATTATAAAGTTCCAGCAATGGCAGCAATATTTGAACAGACCACCAGATAGGAACCTATGAATTTATAACACGAAGGCTAGTTGTGGAGACATGACAGTGAAGTCAGTATTCAGAATCCTCTATAATTGGTCAATACCTACCTCTGTGCCTTCAAAAGGAGGTGGATCTTTTGGTTTACTGGATTTCTCTTTTTTCTCTATGGAAAGAAATACAGTAATGTCATCTGTACGTGTAGCACAGTCTCTCACCTTATTTCAATTCTGCCCTTACATTTTGGGGGGAGGGAGCAAAGAGAAAGAAAATCTCACTCAAGTGAAGTCAGCAGTTCTTCCCACAAAGACAAGCCGTAGACTGCAGTCTCAACAACACATGATATACAAGGAGGTTCACCTTAACCGAATGGGACTTATTTCCAAGTAACTACACTAAGGATTTGAGTGGCAAGTTGGGGAAATCAACATATACTGATACTCAGGATCAATGTTCCCTCTAAGCTGTCGAGTCTTGTGAGCAAAAATTCTATTGTGTGAGTTACTGGCATTAAAGTTGTGAGCGAGCAATTTGGCTGCTGCATAAATTAGTTTGCTCTGGAGCCCTCCTTCCTGAGCTGAGACAAAAATGTGTGAGCTGGAGGCTAAAAAACTGTGAGCTAGCACACACTAACTCAGCTTAGAGGGAACACTGCTCAGGATGAGATATCAAAAGGCACATCTGCAAAGCACGTTCATGACTGCAGGGGGGGATTCAGAGGGTAGGGATTTTCCCACATGGTAGCAGCCCCTGGCAGCTCAGGGAATGCTATTCTAAGGGGGAGAAGGTGTCACAATGCAGTGGCTAAAACACTCTGTATCATATATGATCACCTGGATCCCAGGCTTCAAACTCCCTCCCCCCCAAAAAAAAATTAAACAGAACAGTAAGCATGCTGTGAGACATTTCTCCAGTTCTCTGTCACTCAAACCAAATACGCCATATTTAGAACAGAATCTTCTAAAAGAAAGATGTACCATAAATGTTGCTTGATTAACAAAACAGAAATGCAGTTATAGTTCAGCATCACGGTCTCAAAGCTGGATCTTTCAGATGAAATACAGCATACCTTGGTAACTGCCCCCTCCCCTCGTAATACTGGGGAGTGGGAAGAGTGACATCATGGACCATGTTGTAAGTGTCAAACCTTGCCCTGCCCACCTTTTCCTGCAGACGTGTCTCTGCGGTTCTGCAAGTAGTAGAGCAACTGTTCCACCTCGGCTAGTTTGGAAGGGTGAATAAGCTTGCATTCCTCCACCACCTTCCGAGCCAGGGAAGAAATGTCTGTATTGGCATTGAGGCTCTTCAACCGGATGCTGCAAGACACATTTCACAGATTTCACCCACAGCTGATGCAGAAATCAGTACTCGACTTTGAAAAGGTATGAAAGGATTTATTTTTTTATTTTACTTCATTTGTACCCACTTCTCTCTCTAATGAAAACCCAAAGTGGTCAACAAAAATAGCAACTAACAAAGGTAAGTAAAGGTTTCCCTTGCTCGAAAGCTAGTTGAATTCGACTCTAGGGGGAGGTGCTCATCTCTGTTTCCAAGCTGAAGAGCCAGCGCTGCCCGAAGACATTTCCGTGATCATGTGGCCGGCATGACTAAACACCGAGGTGCACAGAACGCCGTTACCTTCCCACCGAAGTACCTACTTGCAATTTCTTGCTTTAGAACTGCTAGGCTGGCAGAAGCTGGGTCCAGACACGGGAGCTCACTCCGTCACGCGGCTCTCAGGTCTCAAACTGCCAAACTACAGACCTTCCAGGCTGCAGTTCAGCATCTTAACCTCTAAGCACTAAAGGCTTAAAAGTATAACAATGTATCTTATCAAAGCCATTAAAATGGCTTCTTTGCTCATTAGTTTTTAGCATAATTGTGCAATTGCAATCAAGCCCAAGTCATCAGAATAGAGTGAATTAGAAGTATAAATACAAAAAAATGTTTTTCGTTTATCTATTTAAAACCTTTGGTAGCCACCTTTCTCCCTTGCAAAACTCAAGGCAGCTTACAATATAAATAAAACGTTATTAAAAACACAATAAAAACAATTCTAAAACCCATAAAAGTCACAGTTCAAACATTCTGATTAGGACTGCCAATAATAAAAGCTAAATCAATCAAAACACAGTCCTAAATAAAACAGTCTTCAACTGCTTCCTGAAGACCAACAATGAGGGACCAGGCACACCTCCCTCCCTGTGGAGGCTGTTCCATAATTGTGGGGCTCCATGGAAAAGGCCCTTTGTCGTGTATCCACCAAACACAGCTCTTTAACTGGTGAGACAGTCATGAGGCCTCGCCCCATGATCTTACTTTCTGGGCAGGAATATATGGAAGAAGATGGTCCTTCAGATACCTGAGTGGCCAGCCATGTAGGGCTTTAAAGGACAAAACCAACACCAAAATTGGGCTCTGGAGAGCCAGTTTAATTGCTGTAGTACTGGGCAAATATGTTCCTAATAGCTGGCACCAACTAGGGGTGTGCAAAAAAACCCTTTTGTTTCTTTTCCGATTTGGATTCATTGGACCCGAAAAATATCAGTATTCCTGAATACTAATATCGGTTTTGTATTGGGATTTGGGTAAATATTCAGGAAACTCAAATTTATTTATTTCCATCATACCCTATGGTGACTGTCCCCATAGAGCACAATGGAGAAGGGATTTGAAGTTTAAACGCATGCTGAGAAATGACTCGGAGAGTCATGCCACACTGTGGCGTGACCCTGTGAGTCAACGCAGCAAGCATTTAAACTTTAAATCCCTGATTTGCTGAGTCATTTCAACTCAGCCTTCTAGCTGTGCACAAATAAAAGCTGAATAATATCAGCTTTTATTCGGGTGTGGCTATTTCGGTATTCAATCTGTATTCAGCTGAATAAATACCCGAAAAATACCAAAAAGGTATTTTTTGGATATTTATTTGGCTCGGTATATACTGAGTACACACCCCTAGCCCCAACCAGCAGCCTAGCCACTGCATTCTTACTAGCTGCAGTTTCTGAGTAATCTTCAAGGGTAGCCCCAAGTGGAGCACACTGCAATAGTCCAGTCTAGATGTAACTAAGTCACGGATCACTGTGACTAGATCTGACTGTCCCATGTTATTGGAAAAATATTAAACTTATATGTTTATTTAATATTTACACAGAAAAATTTATGCTGCCTCTTCAGCCCAAGGCAGCTGACAAAACAAAGCAAAAAATGTATAAGTTGTTCATTAATATGTTCTGCAGAACAATATGCATGCTCCAAGACATCTCATAGCAAAAATGCCTGTGAAAAATATTTCTTCATTGTACACAGCGTTAACTTCCAATGGTTGCTGTGATGGGCTTTTACGTATTCAAGAAATATGAGCCTAATTAAGCAACCTGTTGGTAGTCAAGTTAATAGAGATTAGGAACCTCTGTGACAGATGAAAAACTCCAGGGTTTTATATGGCATTCGTCCAAATATTATTAGGGGATATGTGTCAGGTTGCACATTTTGTGCATCAGTGCATGCTTCCACACAAAATGCAATAGGTGGAAGCTGGCACTCATTAGGAAACAAATTTTTCACGTGGCTAACTACACTGGAAATACTAATTACCATAGGTCAGATTTTTTAAAAATGGAAACGTTTAACACCCAGGTCACTTTATTCAGAACTTCCAGGAAAAAATGTCACAAATATACTTACATTTTTTGACATTCCTTGCGCTCTCCCAGCATAGGATCTCCCATCTCCCCAAGTATTGTAGCTTCAACCTCATAGTGAACAATAAGTGCCTTTTCTGATGGATGAACATCAATGTTGCCTCCTTTCACCTTTCTGTAAAGTAAAAAAACATTAAATACAATTAAATACAAGACGACTATCCACAGCAGAGGCTCAAAGAGAATAAGCAATCTTTGAATGGTTATCCCAAGCCCCCTTCAAATGCCTGAAGTGAATATTAGGCTTTCGAAACAAGTCAGACTCAGGTACTTTTTAAATGAGAGGGAGTACTCCAGGTCTCGCACTTGGAAGGAAGAACACCAAAACTGATAAACAGCACTATGTTTCAATGACTGAAACAATTAGATCCATCTCCTTCCAAGACAGTAACACTGGACAGTGAAAATGTAACCCCAGAACAAGATGTAATGTCAATAACATTGGATTCCGGCCCCCTTGTTTAATTAGGCATTGCACTGCCTTCAATGAAGGAATCTTTTTTATTGTTCCAATTGGCACTGCAATTTTGTCAAGGGCCTATTAAGTCCTTCTCTCCTCCTATCCCCCCCCCACACACACACCATATGAAAACCAATGGCTTGTCTGAATGCTTGTATGGTGGGCAGAGTGCTGAAGCCTTTAGCCCAGTCAAGCAGCACCAAGGGATATTGGCTGGCCCAGGTCAAGCTCCTGAGAGGCTGCATTGCCTCCTGTTTTATCTTCAAGTGTCTCAGTATCCTGAAATCCAAAACCCAACAAACACTGGAAGGTTCCCATTTGCGGAAAAAGTGCCGCACTTTGTAAGTGAAAAACTTTTTGGCCCTTCAGTTCTTGAAAAGGAAAATGTTAACATACTGTTGCATTAAATTCCCCCCAAATGCTGCATCCCATGCTGTTCTGGGAGGAGTGAAAGGAGAGGCAAGAAAGACACCTTCCAGCTACAATGCTCTGGGCAAGGGTTTTTTTTAATCCATCCCTATCTGCATTTCTGTTGCTGTTGTTAAACTGAGGGGGGAAAGTGACACTGGCACAAGAGCACCTCAAAGGAAGAACCTCAAATGTACATTCAGCTCCAGGGTCTCTCTTACAGGGCAATCCTAAACAGAATTACACCTTTCTAAGGCTCAAACTAGGAGCTGCAGTGGCTCAAGTGGTTAAGACGCTGAACTGCAGGCTGTGGAAGGTCAGTAGTTCAGCAGTTCGAGACCAGAGTTGCCGCATGACGGAGTGAGCTCCTGTCTCTGGCCCCAGCTCCTGCCAACCTAGCAGTTCAAAAGCAAGAAATTGCAAGTAGATAAATAGGTACCACTTCAGTGGGAAGGTAACAGCATTCCGTGCGCCTCGGCGTCTAGTCATGCTGGCCACATGACCACGGAAACGTCTTCGGATAGCGCTGGCTCTTCAGCTTTGAAACAGAGATGAGCACCGCAACCCTAGAGTCGGACTCGAATGGCTTTCGAGCAAGGGAACCTTTACTTTTACGGCTCAAACTAGATGTTACCTGTCATTCACGGCCACCATGGGGGCTTGAAACTGCAAGCTCCCCACAGACACTCAACCCCAACACTTAACAGGGATCCCTTTCTAATTGGGACATTGGTTGCAAGGGAGGCTTTGCCCCATTTTCCTGACACGTACTTCAAATACTGTTACATTCTATTTAATGCTAGAGGCTCCAGTTCTCCTTGCCAAAAATTTTGGCTCCTCCTTTTTTCCTCAATCCCAGTTCAGGTCCATATTTCACTGTGCTTCATGTGCAGCCATAATAAACCATCACTCTCCAACACTGGCTAATAAAGGAGGATAAACCTGTCAGCACTAAAAAGCATTTGTCATCAAAACCCAATGAGGAGAAACTATGCTCAGCCCTGCTACCAAGACAATGGTGATACAGCTGTCAATGTGCCACCTGATTTCTTTATTCACACAATACTTTTAATAAGAAACAGTTTGTGCTAGTTTGATTATCCTCAGTGCTTTCTGAGCAGGGTACCTACAATCCTCATATTAAGACATGGGGAGGAGGGAGACATTTTATGGCACAGTAGCTGGGCCACAATGTACATCAGAGGATATTTCACTCAGCCACCTCTAATCATTTCACCTTAATAATATTCTTTATCTGTGTGGAGGAGCAGACCTGCTGCAGCCTGCAGACCCTGTTCCACCCTGCCCACTACGGTTTTCTCAACACCTGGAGAGGCTTTTCTCTCTCTCAGATAACCCGCTGCCACTACTTGACCTCTGTAGTTGGCCGTTACAATATAAATACAAAAGCAGGAGCGACTGATTAGGAAGAACATGGCCGCCATGTTCTTACTAAACGCGACCATCCGCTTTGTTTTTAATGTCTAAATTCGTATATGGATTACAATTGCAGCAACGCAGCAAAACAGATTGGAATGAGAGCTTGGTTGGAAGAGGAGCCCCCCCAAAAAATAAAGGTGTCCAAAAACGACAAGGAACGCGGCCGAGAAACAAATGGACTTACGCGTAAGGTTCTTTTCCCACTTATTACGGCGGAGGGGGGGAAGAGCAATGAGTAACAGTATTGTGTTGGTTCTATGTATCGGCTAGAGGAAAGCAGACTGAAAAATCAGGAATTTGAAGAAAAGGGATTGGAAATATGTTTAATATGGAATACACAATGAAAGACGAGGAGGAGTTGGAGGAAAATATGGAAGTTGTCCAGTTGAATATTGATCAATTCCTCAAAGCTTTGCAGGGAGAAGTGCAGAGAAGTTGTAGAGAAGCATGCAAGGAAATACTGGGAAAATTGACAGAATTACACCTTTCTAAGGCTCAAACTAGGAGCTGCAGTGGCTCAAGTGGTTAAGACGCTGAACTGCAGGCTGTGGAAGGTCAGTAGTTCAGCAGTTCGAGACCAGAGTTGCCGCATGACGGCGTGAGCTCCTGTCTCTGGCCCCAGCTCCTGCCAACCTAGCAGTTCAAAAGCAAGAAATTGCAAGTAGATAAATAGGTACCACTTCAGTGGGAAGGTAACAGCATTCCGTGCGCCTCGGCGTCTAGTCATGCTGGCCACATGACCACGGAAACGTCTTCGGATAGCGCTGGCTCTTCAGCTTTGAAACAGAGATGAGCACCGCAACCCTAGAGTCGGACTCGAATGGCTTTCGAGCAAGGGAACCTTTACTTTTACGGCTCAAACTAGATGTTACCTGTCATTCACGGCCACCATGGGGGCTTGAAACTGCAAGCTCCCCACAGACACTCAACCCCAACACTTAACAGGGATCCCTTTCTAATTGGGACATTGGTTGCAAGGGAGGCTTTGCCCCATTTTCCTGACACGTACTTCAAATACTGTTACATTCTATTTAATGCTAGAGGCTCCAGTTCTCCTTGCCAAAAATTTTGGCTCCTCCTTTTTTCCTCAATCCCAGTTCAGGTCCATATTTCACTGTGCTTCATGTGCAGCCATAATAAACCATCACTCTCCAACACTGGCTAATAAAGGAGGATAAACCTGTCAGCACTAAAAAGCATTTGTCATCAAAACCCAATGAGGAGAAACTATGCTCAGCCCTGCTACCAAGACAATGGTGATACAGCTGTCAATGTGCCACCTGATTTCTTTATTCACACAATACTTTTAATAAGAAACAGTTTGTGCTAGTTTGATTATCCTCAGTGCTTTCTGAGCAGGGTACCTACAATCCTCATATTAAGACATGGGGAGGAGGGAGACATTTTATGGCACAGTAGCTGGGCCACAATGTACATCAGAGGATATTTCACTCAGCCACCTCTAATCATTTCACCTTAATAATATTCTTTATCTGTGTGGAGGAGCAGACCTGCTGCAGCCTGCAGACCCTGTTCCACCCTGCCCGCCAAGGTTTTCTCAACACCTGGAGAGACTTTTCTCTCTCTCAGATAACCCGCTGCCACCACTTGACCTCTGTAGTACTAGTAAGTAAGTTTATTGTATATGGCTGTTGGCCGTTACAATATAAATACAAAATATAAATTCAGGGTTCAAAAGTACTGTTCTAAAAAAAAAAGCCTTCAGAATAAGACTGTATAGCATTTGAACAAATAAAAGAAAGTTTTAAATTCATAAAAAACTATGCTACCAGTTTTGTAGCTATAGGAAACAACCTTGGATCTAACATTTCTGCCTGCAAGCGCAAAAAGCGCTACCTTGCAAGTGACCAGGGGATACGTATCTGACAAGAGGAAAACCAGGTTTTCATTGTCAGGTAAGTTGCAAAGTTGGAAATGAAATAAAAAGTAAATACTATGCTTTTATTTTATTTACATGTGATTTTACAGTGTGCGTAAGGAACCAATGGGATACTGAAGAATGGGGCAGATTTAAGCGTGGTTTGTTGGTATACCTTCCAAGCAGCACTTCAGTGGGCATGGATTGTAAAGCAAAGGGTGGTAAATGCTGCTCTTACACTGTGGATGGCAACGTCTGACAAGTAGGAGGTTCTCAAGTTATCTTTTTTAACCCTATGGTACCACGGTGCAGATTTTGACTGGAGTATTAACCTTTTGTCTAAAAGAGCATCCCAGTACCCAAAAGAAACTAGTGATTCACTGTTCCTGTGACAGGATCTGGAGGGCAACGGCACACTGGATGCCCCCCTCTGTCTCTATAGCTCAATAAGGTTCAACACATTTTTAGCTATCCATCACTGAGGTTTTCTATTGATCTATTTAATATTACTGCATCCAATTTCATGGTCTTTTTATGATTTCCAGGTTCAAGGGAGTGAAGCCCACCTTGTGTTAGCTCCAGGACTCCTCCTGTCATGCAGGGGCTGGGATCTGGGAACTAAAGGACCCTGGCTGACACATCAGGGGGCTGAAGCTGAAACTAAAGGACAGTGGCTGTCAAATCGGGGTACAGTCTGGTGGAACTGAAATTAATGGGCGGCAAATCCCAGATCAGAGGACCTAGTGAGATGGGGTGGAATGGAACTAAAAGATGGTACCCAGCAGATCAGGGGGTGCAGCCTGGAGAAGAAACTTCAGAATCTGGTAACAAAGCAGAGCAAAATCAGTGTGCTGTAGCAGTCAGAGTAATATAGTGGGACCTGAGTTCAAATTGCCCCACTGTCACAGAACCTTGATGGGCAACTTGGGCCAGTCACTCTCTTACAGCCTGGCCTGCTACTAGACTCCACTCCTATGATGGACAGGAGATGCTTCCTTCCTCTTTTCTCCCCATTCCACTAGGAATAATCAAATTTGAAAGGCTGAATGGAATGTTAGAGTAAGGGGTGGGGGGGCTGAGACAATTTAGCCAGCAACCAAGCGACAAACAGGGGAGATGGGCTCTGGAGGGAGAAGAGGTATCCTGAACAGGCAGGGAGTCCAATAGGGATTTTAGTGTTCTATTTAAACAGGCAGGATTTGGATGCTGTTCCTATATAAAAACAGTAAAGAGTTAAAGCTTGTCTTGTTACTGTTTCCAAGCCTGAGAGACTGAAAGAACACTGTAATGAGTAAGCATAAAGCACCTCCCAGCTCTGGCAACTGTGATTAGACATACCAAATAAACAGACATGTGTGTTCTTGGTAGGTATGACCCCCATGTTCTCACCAACCCATGACACACTACTCAACAAGATCCAGGGGAAAGGGGACCTCATTTGTGTCTGATATGCTCTCTGGTTCAAGATTAAGGAAGCCTGAGTCTCAAAGAAGAAAGGCTAAACAACAGAAATCCACTTTGCCAAACACACCTAAAGCTGTAGAAAAGAGCAGGCGTCCAGGAGCACCTTAGAGATGCACAAAATACCTGGCGGGGGGAGGAGCTGCCGTGAGTCAGGGCTCACCCCTTCAGATGCAGCTACACTGTGAGTCCACCAGTCCCACATATCGGAGAGTGGAGCGATTTCAGGTGCCCAGTGGCATTAGCAGGCGAATGGCCACGGCAGGGGTGGTTCCTGAGACCACTCCGCTTTACGATAAACAGGGCAGACGGACTCCCGTTCTAGCGGCATCTGAAGAGGCAGCCATGACACGGGGAAGCTCCTCCCCCCACCCGGCCCAGATCTTGTCTCCTGCTACAGACAGACCGACGGGGCTCTGCCCACCTGGTTCTAACACCGAAAGCCGGCTATTTTTGGGCAGGAACGCACAGCGGCTGGTTCCCAAGTTGACCACACCCAAGAGCAGAAACTCATTAGGATTGGCTACATAAGGGATGTGTGGCCTAACATGCAAAGGAGTTCCTGCTATAAAAAAAAGGGCCCTGGGTTTTGACCACAAACAAGGTAAACAGAATAAGAAGCAAAAGGTGGGTGTGGCTGGATGAGCACACTTCTGGTAACATGCGGGGTGTGGCCTAATGGGCTAATGAGCTGTGCTCTCATGGGTGTGGCTGGATATGCTAACGGGTTCCTGTGGTTGGGTGTGGCCTATTATGCTAATGAGTTCCTGCTGGGCTTTTTCTACAAAAAGAGCCCTGCCTAAAGCTGACACTGGATAATGAAAGCAAGGCGTGGGTGGGTGACAGCGGCGGGGCTGCAAACGGTGCCAAAAAACAAGACAGCCAGAGAGAAAGGCCCGGGAGAGGGAGCGGCTGACAG
>NW_015162515.1:108738-114831 GCF_001447785.1 Gekko japonicus | reverse complement strand
TTTCCCGAGAGGCGCGCGTTACCTTTTGAGGTAACGGGCGTCGTCCCCCTGCATGGCGGCGGCGGCGGCGCCGCCGCTGCCGGCCGAAGAAAGAGCCGCTGAGGGACGAAGGAGCGGCAGGTGGGAGGGAGGCTAGAAGCGCCGCTGTTACTAAGGGGTGAGGGGGGGGGGAGTAGAAGTGCGCAGGCGCACTCTAGGTCAGCCTTCCTCCACGCAGGCGCACAGGAAAGCTGTCGGGGGGAACCGAAGTTCCCGCGAGCTCGCAAGTGCCGTGTTCGGAGACAACCGTGAGTGGATGAATGAATGCATGAATGAATGAGATTCGGGGCGTGGCCGAGCAGCCTTGATCAGCTTTGCAGCTGGAGGCCGTGTATCCTGATCTGCTGCGGAGTTCCTCGTGTAAGCGAGACGGTGGGGTTGTAACGCTGTTTAGAGGGATGGGAGAAACTTGAGCATGGATTTTCTTAGCGAAGAAAGTGGACAACAAGCAGGGGGAATGTCTGAGTTTGGCTCATCTCAAAACTTAAAACAGGCCTGGTTAGCTAAAGATGGAGTGAAGTTTTAAATCATGATGCTTTTGATCGCCAAGGGTTTTGTGTGTTTTTTTTAAAGATGTGTTTAAATAGTGGATTGTGGTTTCTTCATCCTGAGTTACTGTGCAGTTGCTACATTGAAGCGATGCTAAATTGCTCAGCTGCTGTAAACGATGGATTAATTGTAAAATTCATGGATTTTGGTTCTTTTGCTGTAGTGCTCAAGGATGCTAAAGTGGCAATAAGTACCATGAACTGGTAAGAAGCAAACGCCAAGCATCTGATCACTAGACAGAAAGTAAATCCACAATGGGGTTTTTTTTGGTAGGTTGGCCAAACTGGAGCATATTGCTAAGCTCATATTGTTGGTGGATATAAAGGGAAAGAAGATTCTTCCAAGATATGTTAGTGGCTGACCCTGGAGAGATACAGAATGGCAATATTTGTTGGTTCTTGGCAATAAGAAATCCACAATTTAAAAAATTGGATCTTTTAAATTTACTTTATGCTCCACTTTTCTCCACAATGGGAACCCAAAGTGGTTTACAGCATTGTCCCCTTCTTCATTTTATCCTCACAAAAACCCTGTGAGGCAGGTTAGTGTGGGAAGAAGTGACCGGCCCAAGGCCACCCAGTGAGCTTCCTTGGTAGAGGGGAGATTTGAACCTGACTCTTCCAGATCCTAGTCTGAAATTCCAGCCACTGTACCAAGCTGGATCTCAATGTAAACATGTCGTATTAGCAGTGTTCAAAAACATGTTGGTGCAACACATGAAGGCCAGCTGTGCTTGTCTTCCACCTGTTCATCTGAAGATCTGCACAAAGCCTAGGTGCATGCGGCAGTACATGCCTAGGCTCCGTTGTGACCAGGACCAAAAAGCAGGGTCCCCTACTCAAGCCTATCTCTTATGCTAATAGCGAAGTTAGGATATCTTTGGATCGTTAAATCTGGTGACTGGAGCTGTGAACGGGCAAGACAGATATTTCTACAAACCTGAAAAGGACAGTAAAGGTAAAGGTTTCCCTTGCTCAAAAGCTAGTCGAGTCCAACTCTAGGGGGCGGTGCTCATCTCCGTTTCCAAGCTGTGGTCATGTGGCCGGCATGACTAAATGCCGAGATGCACAGAATGCTGTTACCTTCCCACCGAAGCTGTACCTATTTATCTACTTGCAATTTCTTGCTCTCGAATTGCTAGGTTGGCAGGAGCTGAGGCCAGAGATGGGAGCTCACTCCGTCACATGGCACTAGGGTCTCGAACTATAGACCTCTCGGTCTGCAGCTCAGCGTCTTAACCTCTGAGCAACTGCAGCCCGAAAAGGACCCTAGGTTTGCAGAAAAATGTGAAATCTAAATATATATATACATATACACAGACACACTAGGCAAATTAGGCTGCGGTGGCTCACGTGGTTAAGACGCTGAACTGCAGGCTGTGGAAGGTTGGTAGTTCAGAGTTCGAGACCCGGGTGCCGCATGACGGAGTGAGCTCTCGTCTCTAGTTCCAGCTCCTGCCAACCTAGCAGTTCAAAAGCAAGAAATTGCAAGTAGATAAATAGGGACCACTTCGGTGGGAAGGTAACAGCATTCCGTGCACCTTGGTGTTTAGTCATGCCGGCCACATGACCACGGAAACGTCTTCGGACAGCGCTGGCTCTTCAGCTTTGAAACGGAGATGAGCACTGCAACCTTAGAGTCGGATTCGACTGGCTTTCGAGCAAGGGAACCTTTACCTTTTTACTAGGCAACTTAAAAATCCAAAAACGATAAAAGCAGCACCTGTAGCTTTAAGCAATGGATTCACTTAGTGGCTGTTGCTAGGCAACCACAGCATTCCAAGCCTTGCTCTGTCAGTAAAAGGCCACCCTATTTTGACCTTTGAGGGAGAACTCATTGGGGCCAGGTCTGGAAAAGAGCCAGCCCTGAGCAGACGCCTAGATGACCGAAGAGGGTATGTTGTCAGGTTAGGCTTGACAAATGGAACCCATCTTGGACTAAGAAGGTTTAACATCAAGAGCACCGCACTTTATTTAATGACTGTTTTTATGCTGTTTAATGATTGTTTTTATGCTGTTTTAACTTTTTGTTATGGCATTTGCCTCTGTTGTCAGCCGCCCTGAGCCTGTTTGGGGAGGGCGGGGTATAAATCTAATAAATAAATAGAGCTGCCAGCTCCAGGTTTGGAAATTCCCTAGACATTTTGTGATGAAGTCTGAGGAGTGCTGGGTTTGGGGAGGGGAGAGGCCTCACCAGGGCCACAGAAACCGCCCTCCAAAGCAGCTGTTTTCTCCAGGGGGACAGATGTCTGGAGTTCAATTGTAATTCTGGGGGATCTCCAGGTCCCACCCGGGGGTTGACAATCCCTAGGCCTGGCAGCAACTTCTAGGTGACTTGATACTACCTGACTTGCATCACTTAAGTAGGCCTGGCTGTTTGCTACTGTTGGTGGTCTAGCAGTTGTAGCTTCAGGTCTGCAAAACCCCAGTTCAGATCCCACTCTTGCTGTGGAAGCTGACTGGGTGATTTTGGACCAGTATAATACTTTCAGCATAATCTACCTCACAGGGATGTTGTGTGGATAAAAAGGAGGAAAAAATAATGTCAGCTACTTTCGTCCCCACTATGGAGGAAGGTGGAATATAAGTGAAGTAAATAAATGCTAAATATAGCTAAAGATGGGAGGCAGATAAAAGGTAGGTTGGTGAATGGCTAAGAAGGAGAGAGTGAGGCAGGGAGAGAATATGGGGATTGCCAGAGGAGGAAAAGAGGTTAGGGAATTTCTAGAAATTTGGGGAGGAGCCTGGGGAGGGTGGGGCTTGAGGAGGGAAGGGATCTCAGAGGAGTATAATGCCATAGACGCCACCCTTCAAAGCATCCATTTCCTCCAGGGACTAGAGTTGCTAACCTCCAGGTGGGGGCTGGAGATCACCCAGAATTACAACTGCTTTCCAGTTGACAGAGAGAAGTTCCCCTGGAAAAAATGGCTGCTTTGGAGGGTGGACTTTATTATATTCTGATGAGGTTGCTTACCTCCCCAAACCTCGCCCACCCAAGGCTCCACCTCCAAAACTCCAGGGATTTCCCAGTCTTGTTTCCCTAAGGGAAGATCTCCAGTCCCACCTGGAGGCTGGCCACCCTATTCAAGGAGAGTTGGAAGCAGGAAAAGGGGAGAGGAAATAGTGGGAGAGGGGGGAGTGAGATGCCTCCCACAAGTCCTTGGGGGTTCCCACTTGTAGGTGTACAAATGTGGGGTGAGGTGACGTCAGCAGGTTCAGCATTGTTTCCTCCCTGTACTGGGCCTGCACACCCTTGAAGGTACCACTGAATCGAACATTAAGCTGCCTTGGCTCCATGTGTCAGGCAAAAGCTGCCAAACTGGGCCACCTGCAGAAGATGCGGGTGTCTCTGCTGGGGAATTCTTCACATATGTAGGAAAATATCACTTTGTAAGCCAGCCCCAAAGGGGGAATCCCAAAAAAACAGCAGCTAAAAATGGGGACAGAATGTTACCAGTAGCTATCAGCAGGGCTTTTTTTGTAGAAAAAGCCCAGCAGGAACTCATTAGCATAATAGGCCACACCCAATAGCAGAAACTCATTAGGATTGGCTACATTAGGGGTGTGGCCTAACATGCAAAGGAGTTCCTGCTACAAAAAAAAGGCCCTGGGTTTTGACAACAAACAAGGTCAACAGAATAAGAAGCAAAAGGTGGGTGTGGCTGGATGACCACACTTCTGGTAACATGGGGGTGTGGCCTAATATGCTAATAAGCTATGCTCTCATGGGTGTGGCTGGATATGCTAATGAGTGTCTGTTGTTGGGTGTGGCCTATTATGCTAATGAGTTCCTGCTGGGCGTGGCCAACTTGGGAGCCAGCCGGAACGCCGTTCCTGTGCGTTCCTGCCCAAAAATAGCCCTGGCTATCACTTCTGGTGAAAAATGTGCATGGGGGGAGGGATCAGCTTGCTCATGCCCCAGAGAGCAGATGGAGTGGGGGGGGGGAGGGATTCTGGGAAGTGAGGTGGAAATTCTAAATTGCTCTCCACTCCCTTGATTCTTTACAGGCCCACAGCCTATGTCTGCTTGACTTCAAAAGTCTGAATTTTTCACTATGTCTTGTTATAAATGATTTTACCAGCGTTTAACTTTTGTTTTCTTAGATGGTTAAGTTATGAGAGATTGTAAATGTAGGGCTGTAATGTGTCGGTATCAGACTCAAGATTTCATTTCAAAATCAGCTTGTTCTTTAAAAGGCCTTTATTGGCGGTGGTGAACATGTTTAATTGTCGGTTTTTATCCACAGCTGAAATGTTGATCTGTTAGTGTCAATGTGCCGATAATTTTTGTTTCTGTAAAGCAGACAAAGGACTTTAGAATATGACAAATATCCCTGTAGGAGCGAATGAAAATGATTTTTGATGAGGCATCTCTGAAAAGATGGATCTTTTCTGCATTAGTACAGGTAGCAGCTTTGCACTCTGCACAGCTTAGAACTGGACTCCATCCTGTCTGATGGGAGAGCTCTTGGCTCAGGGAGGTTTGACATTAAACAGCAGAACGTGGGCTCAAGCACTTCTCCTCCCCATCATGCACTCAGAGGCCTCCCATACTTCCTTTGTTTGTGTGGCGAACCACAGTTTGTCATTACTTCCTGACCAGACGAACCACAGGCTGCTTGTAACTAAACCAGAATTGGGAGCCACCGCGTCTGATTCTGCTTTGTTGTGGGAAAACGTTGTTTGCACAAACCGCAGTTTGCCCAGTCTGTAGGTTTTTTTAAGATTGCTCATTTAGCACAGAAGGAAGTCAGGCTAAAAAAGGTCTGATGCCGAAAACCAAACCAAACAAAAGGATCTCTATTGGTAGCCTTAAAGCCAGCCAAAGGGGCATCCCTGTCCATTAGATGGAATTTTGGTTTTATTTATTCATTCAGTTATTTATTTGTATTTACTTTATCCCACCTTCTTCCCCGATGGGGTCCCAAAGCAACTTACATCGTTCTTCTCTCCTCCATTTTACCCTCACAACAACCCCGTGAGGCGGGTTAAGCCAAGAGGGGGTGTGATTGGCCCCAGGTCACCCAGCCAGCTCCCGTGGCAGAGTGGGGGTTCGAACCGGATCCTGGTCCGACACTTTAACCATGACACCTCGCTGGCTTTCCGTTCTCTGGTGTTACCTAGTCACAATGCTGAAGAGTGGCTCCAGAGCCTCTGGCAGTCCAGGCACCTCTCCCATCATGATACTCCGTGGTGTTCTTTCCGTGTCTCCCCTGCTGGTTTCCTAAAGGCAGCTTGGGTCAAAGAGGCCTTGCATTGCTGGTTGCTGAGATGCTGGGCCTGAACTGTGACATCAGCACGCTATCCTTAGACTCATTGGCTAGTCGGGAAATGGAACAGGAAGTACCTAAGAGGCAGAATTTGTTCCAGCGTGATCCTTCATGAATCAGATGCAGGAAGTATATATCCGTTAGACTGACACCCAATAGAAAGGTATCAGCCAAAGGGATACTCTCCATGCATCTGATTGATTTATTTATTTATTTATTTATTTATTTATTTATTA
>NW_015162515.1:70702-108448 GCF_001447785.1 Gekko japonicus | reverse complement strand
GGCGAGCAGCTGATGATCGACTTGGTTGAACGCTGCCGACAGGTCCAGCAATAGCATCACTGCCGTTCCCACCCCCATCCAGATGCCTCTGGAAGTCATCCATGAGGGCAACCAGTGCCGTCTCCATCCCATGACCCGGGCGAAAGCCAGACTGGAAGGGATCTAGGTCCGAAGCATCCTCCAGAAAGCCCTGTAGCTGTAACGCCACCGCCCTCTCTATAAGTTTGCTCAAATTGGACACTGAATGATAGTTAGCAAATTCGGTCGGGTCCAGAGATGGCTTTTTTAAGAGAGGGTGGACCATCGCCTCCTTGAGTAATGAAGTGAGCTCTGAGTTGTAAAGGGTTAGAATAGAATAAATTCAACTGCCACGGGATCCTTGCTTCATTTTTCCAGCTACAGACTAAAACAGCGACACATCTGGATTGCCAAAGGGAAATGGTTATGTGAGGATTAACTTGGGTCTTTCCCCATTTCTGCTTCCCCTGGGAAATAGCTCTTTGCAATTCCAAAGTCTGCATGCCTCAGTGCCCCACCTCACCCCAAAGATACCGTTCTACCTATCTTAAGGCTGCATTAGAGCAATGGAAGGTTCTCCTGTAACAATACAATAAATTATATTTTAATTATTATTTATTTATTACATTACATTTATTGATCACCTAGTCCTCATAACTGTGGGGCTCTAGGCGACGTACAACATTCTAAAACCATAAAAACATATAAAAGTCATATCCAGCATTATACAGTAATTAAAAGCAAGGGGTGAAAATTTTTGCAGTTCCCTCCCATCTGGTCTGTGAGTGCTTCGCACATGCAGGGGGGGTGGAGTAAGCTCCACAGGAACCGGGGTCCAGCCTCTGTGCACTCTGTGTGCGGTGCACCACCGTGGGGGGCCACAGGGTGAGGCCTCCCTCCCCATTGACAGGTGGCCGGGGCTTGTCACAGGTGCTGGCAGTGTGCAGCAGAGAAGGAGCATTACCCCTGTGGCCCTACACTCTCCACCCCCTGCCAATGACAGATGTTTGGCTCCACCTCCTCAACTCTGATGGCAGCGAGGAAAAGTTGAAGGAAATTAAATCAAAAGAGATTAAATCAAAAGGCTAAATGTTAGGAAGAACTTTCTGACAGACCGGTTCCTCAGTGGAACAGGCTTCCTCGGGAGGTGGTGGGCTCTCCTTCTCTGGAGTTTTTCAGACAGAGGCTAGATGGCCGTCTGGCATCAGTGCTGATTCTGTGAACTTGGACAGTTCACGAGAGGGAGGGCAGGGAGGGTTGCCCCAGTGCTTAGTTCTCGTGGCCCTTTCTTACACACCCAGGGAGATGCTGGTTGCCTCTTTAGGGTTTTTCTCCAGGCTAGTTTGGCCGGGGATCCTGGAGGGGGTTTTTTTTTTTGCCATCTTCTGGGCATGGAGCAGGGGTCCCTGGGTGTGTGTGTGTGGGGGGAGGTATTTGTAAATTTCCTGCATTGTGGAGGAGGTTGGACTAGGTGATCCTGGAGGTCCCTTCCAACTCTGTGATTCTATGACTCATGTGACTCCCATAGGTCACGCTGCCCCCACTTGACGACACTGGGATGGAATGCTGCCGCAGGATTGCCAGGGACACTGGGAGGGGGGGGCAGCCGCACCCGGCAACCCTGTTGGGGTTCCGTTTTTCCCATTTGGCTGCCGCGCAACTGTCCCCGTAGGGAGGTGACTTGTGGCAACACAGGATTGCTCTGCCCTGCTGTTAAGGCAGCAAAATAGGCTTTTCTTTGGTGGGAAAGTAAGTGTGGCATGTATTTTGATTTCCCCAACATTTTCCAGGTTATTTTTCCCTGGTCTCAAAATGTCCAGAAATTTCACCACTCTGTTTAGAGGTTTTAGTCCTGCATCTCATAACTACTGGCAGGCCTGTGAAGAGAATCCAAGGGTCCAACACCCCACCCCCCCAGCGTGAAGTTGGCGTGCCCTGCCAACAAATATATCGTGCTGGGCTTCTGCTCAGCTGTCTCAGTTCCCACGTTATATGTAGAATCTGAATGCTGTATCGCTGACCGAAGGCTGCAACCAATTTCCAGGAGTATGGTTTCTGCCATCTGGAATCACCGAGGGTTGCCAGCTCTGGGTTGGAAAATACCTGGAGACTTTGGGGAGGGTGGAGCTTGGGGAGGGGAGGGGCCCCAGCAGGGTCCAATGCTACAGAGCTCACCCTCCAAAGCAGCCATTTTCTCCAGGGGGGCTGATCTTGGTCATCTGGAGATCAATTGTAATAGCAGGAGTAGTAGATGAACCTTGTCTTTTCTGTGTGTTTGTTTTGTAGATGTTGGCTGACTGGCACAGCCCTTAATGCTTTGAAGGGCTCGGGGGGACAGTTTCAGCAGACGGCAGGTTCTGTGTACAGTATAGGGAGATACTGGTGGTCTTTTCTTTGGTTCCCCCCCAAAAAAATGATCAGAAAGCATTTGTGAACCACTGAAAGCCACAAGACAGGTTAGTTTTGCCTAAGTGTACTTTCTTAATTGTACATCAGGGGTGATGTTCAAGGTCTGCCCTGTCTTTAAAACCATATTCTGTGGCTCGCCAGTTGTCAGATTGGATGAAAAACGGTTAATCTGAAGATTGTAGCAGGGAAAACAGATGAAACCATTTTTTAAAAAATGAAAACACAACAATTCTCAACGACCTCTTCTTCTACAGAAGCGCAAGTGTTTAAAGCGGTCCCTGTACAAATGTCACTGGCAAGCTCTTTTACTAACCTAGAGGAAATATCCCACTAGTCCCCAGGGCTCAATGCTTAGGTGTTGGATACATGATAAACTTGACATGGTGCTTTCTTAGTGAGCTATGGTCTTCCCTGGACAGCATAGTACCACCTAACTCATTAAAAATACAATCAAAGTTCCCTCCTTGAGTTTTCATTTTTTAAATTTACCTTTGTTATTTGATCTAACTACTTATTTGCAGGCTGTAGAGGAAATCTTTCATGCCTTGATTATTTCACAGGACCTGAGGACAACTTGTACAGATTTTATTTTTATTTTTACCTATGCAGTTAGTCCTGGGTGGAGCAGAGTTATTGGCTTTTCTCATGTTTACGGCGTAAAGACAAATGACCACTTAACCAAGTGACAACTTAGCATGCTCCACCTATAACCATGTGAGAAGGCAGTCATCTGCAGCGTGTTGTCATATTCTATCAAGTGATGAAGAGAATTTCCGCCTCTCTTTTTACTTACCAAGGTTTCTGACTGGGTGCAGATGTGGCATAAAATTTTTACTCACTACTTGGCAGAACATTACAGGGCCACTGGCTTCCTGCATGGCTGTCAGTGTTTCTTTAAAACATACTTTGGTGGCTGTGTTGTTTTTTTTAAAGAAAAAGAAAAAAGCTTAAAGCAGATTTACAAGTACTAGATCTTTTAATACACATATACACAGACAACATCCAAGGTAAAACACCTCGCCCCCAAAATGCCTGCAGGAATCACCTAGCTTCATCCGGGCACCCCAATTTGTATTTCGTGGTTTGGATTCCAGTGGTAAGAATGGAAGTTTCCTGCCTTCTCCCTCCCACTGTGGCCCACTAAACTCCACAAAATGCTGCTCCTGGGGGGTAAGGGACCCTGAGGAATGTTGTGAGGGGCATCTGTAACAGGAAAGAAGAATCAGCAGAAAGTGGATCCAACATTATGAGTTGGCATCAATGTTCCCTCTAAGCTGAGTTAGTGTGAGCTAGCTCACAGTTTTCTAGCCTCCGGCTCACACATTTTTGTCTTAGCTCAGGAAGGATGGCTCCAGAGGAAACTAATTTATGCAGGAGCCAAATTGCTTGCTCACAGTTTTAATGCCAGTAGCTCACAGAGTAGAATTTTTGCTCACAAGGCTCTACAGCTTAGAGGGAGCATTGGTTGGCATCTCTGTGCATACCTTATGTCCCACTGAGCTGGACATAGTCCAGTAGTTGTGTAGGACAGCCCATCATGGGTCCAGTAAGCATCCTGGATTTGCTACCTATAAGGGTAGGTAGGGGCTGATGTGGATGGGGAGGACACAAACATCACACAGGCTGCAAATCCTACGTATGGACTGCATTGGTCCACAACACATTAAGCTATCTGGTAAGTGATCTAAGAGTTGAGGTGATTTGAATGGAGAGCATCCTAGCGCTAGCACACAGCCATTGCACCGCACCAGTTCACAGTTCATAGCTAAGTTGGTCCATCAAGGTCAATCTAGTCTGCTCAGACTGGTAGCAGCTCTCCAAGGTCTCACGCAGCAACCTTTCACATCTCCTCCTACCTGATCCATGTGGGGGATATAACCTGGGGCTTTCTGCATGCCAAGCAGATGCTCTGCCACTGAGCCAACAGCCCCTCCCCATTTGTTATGCAGTTTTGGGTTCAGTAGCGTGGCCTGATTCCTAGAATGGTTCCCTCAAAAAAATACACACAGCCTATAAAAGTTTTGTTTGCATGTCTCATCTCCCAACACTTATAGGCATGGATGCTCCCATCCTTGGGGCCTCGTATGTGAAACTCTGTCTTGGAACTGAAGAAGCACAAGGCAAAAGGTATGCAGTCTTGCTTCACAATATTTGCTAGGAAGGAGATTGGCAGATGCCTTTTTAACTTGGACGTGAAATTGTGGATGAATTCAAGCGGCCGGTTCAAAAGTCTCCCTTCCTTCCTTCCTCCCTTCCTCCCTCCCTCCCTTCCTTCCCTCCTCCCTCCCTCCCTCCCTTCCTTCCTTTTCCAAACTATGGGTTGGATCTACCAGAGCAGGGATTCCCAACCTTTTTGAGCCTGCAAGCACCTTTGGAGTTTTGAGATGGGGTGTTGAGTACAGTTGCCAGCCAATGGCTGGAAACTAGCAGAAGATGAGGGGTGGGGACATGGGGGCATGCATGCCATTGGCATGCACAATGTGACATTGTTTCCAGGGAGAACTAGAAATTATGCCATGGCTGCTGAATTGCAACTGATAACGAAGCTCAAGGCAATGTATCCACCTGGACTGAATCGATACCTAGGTTTCCTGTCTCATTACCAATGCTGATTTCTCCATGCCTACTACTTCTCTGCATATTACACCTAATCCAGTCATACCTGCTATTGTCATTTGTCTGCTATTGTCATTTGGAATCTGAAATCATTCCGCTTTTCAATATATAGGACAGATGGACTCCCATTCCAGCGGTATCTGAAGAAGTGAGCAATGACTCTTGAAAGCTCCTCCCCTGTCACAAATTTTGCTAGTCTTTAAGGTGCTACTGGACTCTTGCTCTTTTCTACTGTTGTGGCATATGTGACACCAGTGGTTCCCCCCCCCCCACTGCCCAAAGGAATGTTGGTGGGAAAAGGGTGTCCTGGCAGGAGGTCTTCCATCAGAGCTAAAGAACTGGCAATGCTGGGGGGTGAGTGCTCCCCCCCCCCCATGCAAAAGAATTGTACAACAGGAATACAATGAAAAGAAGGAAAGCCCGGGACCTCCTGAAGGGGGAATTGAAGCACAAACCTGCATACTTACTAGTTCTTCTGATCTTCCAGTGGCGCTGCTGCATCCATGGAAGCTACTTTCATTTGAATTAAAACAGCCAATAGCAAGCCCTACCTTACAACGGCCCCACCAACTTTCTGAAAAGATTAGTAGGCACCGGGGGAAGTACTGGTGGGTGACATGTTGGGGAACCCTGTACCGGAGTGTATCCGCAGATGGAAGGATATCCACCCATGAAGCATGACTTTCTAACCTTCTCCCTTCTGCTGTGGGCCAAAATCCACTCCCCCCCCCCATGCTGTTCCAGGGCGTCTGTCACAATAGAGAAATCAAATGTTGGGAATTCTGTTGATATACTTTTAAATTGCTTTTTTAATTGTTCTGAAGTTTTACATTGTGTCTGACTTTTGTTGTTTTAATTCTGTAAGCCATCTTGAGTATTTCTGTAGAAATGCAGTAGGGTGAAGGCAGATAACAGTTTTTCATTGTTGGACCTATGGAGCCATTATCGGCTGCGGTGTGCATGTTCTCCCAGTCTTCTCTGGCAAACAAGGGTTTTTTAATGCTCAAAAACCTGAGAAACCTGTTTGACCAGAGGAAACAGTATGACAAAAGGAATAAGTGTGCATAACACAGATAACAATTTGCCTATCACATAACAGCTTTTATAAAGTACCGTTGTCTCTAGCCTTATAGGATTGAACTGGCCTTCATTTGAAGAGCAACCAACCAACAGAGGGCAACATGACCACACAAATTAATTTTTGCTACTTCTCTGAAAATGATGGCTAAACAAAATATTCTGTCAGGATTCAGTTACCTTAAGTATAGGCCTCAACCGCTTTGCCTCAAGAAATTAATAAACCTGAACAAAAAATGCTGCTGAAGACATTTTGGAGATCTTTCAGATGTACATTCCAAATTCTTACCATCCAGGAAATACAGTTGAATACCAAATATATCTGCATTTTTAATATATCTTGGACACTCAGATAATACTTTTGTATCAGCCCAGACTCTATATCCTTGCAAAATCACTTGAACGGTCAACAGAACTAGTTTTCTGCCACTCGAACATGTGCCATTAAAATGCCACAGCATTTGCTACAGCTTGTTATGCATTAGCAAACAGGATGAGAAAACAGAAAATGTACGTATTAAATAGGTACAAATGAAGTCTATGTATCCCATCGTATGCAAGCAATTTATTTCCACAGGAAATGTTCACACAATCAGAGTTACTCCAATGTCGGAGTACTTTCCTGATTAATAACTTCACATTTTTACTGTGCTGTGAGTATTTATTATATTTAACATCTTTATAGCATGCCGGAGTGTCCAAAGTGTTTCCCATATATTATCTACTAAATTTTCATAACAGTCCTGTAGCGTTGGTCAGTATGATTATCTCCAAATTGTAGATGGGGAACTGAAGATGAGCGAGAGCAGTGGCTTGCTGAAGATTATTTACAGTGCAGTCCAAACAGAGTTGCACCCTTCGAAGTCCATCTATGTTATTTCTCCTAAAAGGGTGAAAGTCTGCTTAGGGTGACACTGGGAAGTGATCTAAGGGTTGAGATAAGATTTGAATGGAGAGCATCCTAGCTCTAACACACAACCATTGCACCATACTAGTTCACAGTTTATAGCTAAGATTTAGTTTATAGTAGTTATTTCCACTTTGCATTTTACAGGAAATAAAATTTAACACACAGATGCTGCCCCCAGATTAATGAATCTGAAATCTGAATTCTGTTTCGTGAAACCAATCCTGTTGTACGGAATGAGCCCTTGCTGGATCAGACCAAAGGTCCCTCTAGTTCAATATCCTTTTTTGTCCCTGAGAGGCCTACAAGTAGGAAATTTCTCTCTTGAGATTTTTAATGTGTCTGTCTCATTTCTATATGGGACAGAAGAATTCAAAATCCATTACTCCTGATTGGTCAAGGTTACAGTTAGTGGATGATGTAATCACTTCTGTTGGAGAACCAGTGAGATGAGGACTCGCGACACAGTGAACATTAATTGTCCTGTAAGCAGCCCAGAGCCTGTTCACAGGGTGGGCGGGGTATAAACGTAAATATAAATAAATAAATAAAAATAAAGAGCCTGGCGGAAGAGAATAAAAGGCCCACCTCAGACTAGCCAGGAGTAGTCTGTGAAGATGGGGGGTGGTCACTCAGGGCATGAGGAGGAGAATTCCGCGGTTGCTGCTAGAGGCGGCATGAAGAGGAGGACAGGAGGGGAAGAGCTGTCGGAAGAAAGAAGCTTGTGATCTGGAACAGGAAGCCAGAAGCTGGAAGGAAAAGGAGAGCGAGAAGGTCACCTGAGCAAGAGATGGGGTCTTCCAGATGCAGAGTCTTGGTGTCCTTATCCCGCTGTCCTTGGTGAGCTGTCTTGATCTGAGGGCAATCAGTGATGTCATACATGTGCCAGGGTAAGACCCAGGGAAAGTCAAAGAAGAGCCTTACCAGAAAGAAGACTGAAGACCAACACAGTAGGGTTGCCAACCCCCCCCCCTGGTTTGCCAGGGGTCCCCCGTTTTGGGGGGGGTTCTACCCACTGCCGGCCAGATGGCCGGCGGGGGAAGCCCAACACCCACAGCCACCCATCTCTCTACCTTTAAGTGTGTGGAACCCGTGTTTCCTCCCAAGCCCGATCGCCACAAGCTTGCAGGGAAATGCCAGCTTCGTGCTCTTAAAAGGGAAATGCGGCTGCTCTTAAAGGGGAAATGCTGGCTCCTGCATTTAAAAGGGAAACGCTGGCTCCTTTAAGTGCAGGGAACTGCTGTTTCTGGAGATCTGGCGCACGGGCGGGTGGGGGGGGGCGACAGACGTCCCCAACATGATGTCATCACGTCGGGGATGCCCCGCCCCCTCCAGGAACGTCCCCAAAGTCCCCCGCTGGGGGTGGAAGATGGACTTGGCAACCCTACAACACAGTGCTGCTATCAGTAAAGTTAGGGATTTCTCCCCCCCCCCAATATGCATCGCTTTATGTTTTGCTTGAATTGAACCTCACTTGCCATGTTGCTGTGACCCACCCAATCTAGAGAGATCTTCTTGAAGCTCTTAACTTTGATTTTCACCACCCTAAATAATTTGTTGTCTGCAAGCCTGGCCATTTCACGGTTCACCCTTCCAATTACAGATAATTTGTGAACAAATCAAATTGCATCAGTCCTTGTGGGGTCCCTCCATTCTGAGACCTCCCCCCTGCCCCGAAAGCAGGTGAGCTGCTGCATTTTGTCCCCGTTACAATTCCCACCTTTTTAGGAGAACTCTGTTACCTCCATTCGCTCCTTAAGGAAGAGCAAGATTAAAGTGCACTAGATAAATGCCATCTGAGAAGGTTCCTTAACAAGGCCAGCTCAGATATTTGGTGGACACTCTCAGGAATGGTCCCTTGGTTAACAACAAAGATCATAGTAAGCCCCTGGGGGGTGAAGCCATTAGTGCCAGGTGGGTGAGAGTCAGCCCTAAGGAGGTGGCATGCCTATTGGACAACCGCTTTATTTTCTGCAGTGCCAAAGAATGAGGGAGGAGGTGAACCCCTGGAGAAGTATTCCTGCCCTTTCCAAGAAGTGAATGGGATTTTCAATGCTGATTCCAGTGGCCGCTTTGAGAACAGATATACTTTTCTCCTGACTAAGCAATCTGGCTTTTTATCACTTCCAAGCACCTGCTAGGTTAAGAGCCTGACACTTCTGAGATTATTCTGAGCAAGTGTTAGGAGCCACTGGCTGGCGGGCACCCACATATAGAATGACAGAGATGGTCATGATTTAAACGACACCACTGGAGAGGAAAGACAGGTCCCAACCGGGTTGTCACCCAGGCAGCTGCCCCCCAGAAGACCATGGACACCACGGAGTATATGGGAGCCCATTTGGCTTTTAAGTCCCGCTGGCACAAGACGGATGAGGAACTATGTCGCCATAGCATGTCCTTCATCCTGCACAAGGCCATTCGGAACGATTTTTTCCAGAGTTATCTCTACCTGCTAGAGAAGCTGCCTCTGGGTGAGTAAGCTGGGTGTGTAAGATGTCGGTGTGTCTGTCTAGTACCTCTTTATTCTGCCTTCCCTCCATGGGGAGCGTACATTGTTCTCCTTTTTCCCATTTTATCCTGACAACAACCCTGCAGGGTTGGATAGGCTAAGGGTGTATGACTGGTCCAAGGTAATCCAGAGAGCTTTGTGGCTGCAGGGATTTAAATATATGCACAGGTTCTGTACTTTGTGTTTGAAATATTTGACTTCTAAAAGCAATCACAGAAGTTCTGAACCCCTCAGACGATCCACCCTAGAGGACCATGGGACAGCTTGGCACTGAAAGGGGGGGAAATGCAGTCTCTGTATGTGCTTAGAAAAACGTATTTCAGATTGGTCCCACGGGAGCTTGCAAAAAGCTTATGGGACTAAAGATGCAATCCTGTGACTGCTGTAAGCTCTGTCTCAAATTAGTCTGGGGGAGGGAGGGAGAAAGAGCATTTGAGTTGCACTGAGATGTATCAGCAAGTCTCACCCAGGTTAGGTAACTGTATCAAGGTGTACCAGAGTAGAAATGGTATTTCTGGGTACTTTCTTTTCAGTTTGCAAGGCTCCAAGACTCCCCCCCCCGCCCAGTGCTATCAAATGAATCAGTCTATTTGTTCTTGAAGTCCTGATGGGCGGTTATCCTTAAATGGCAGGTGATGTGGGCAAATCACATTAAAAAGGCAGGTTGTACTCAATCAGCAGCATAAGTTCTGATAAGCCTCTGTATGTTTAATAACTAGTAAAAACCAGTGGATGATCCTGGATAGGTTTGTTGGAGAGAACACGTGGGTAGGAGGAGATGTAAAGATTTTCTTAACCTTGGCAGTGTCAAAATCTTGACTTTTTTTTTTTTTTGCAAAAACATTCCCTCTTCCAGTTAAGTAGTCCTTGGGTCAGGTCACACGGACATTTAGTGCGGGCTTCGCTGCTGATCCCTCGCGCATTAAAGTTTCCTGTTCATATTGGCAAACCCGCCTCCCGCACCGAAGTGGGCTGAGTCCCGCGGTTTTCGCTCTTTTTATCCGGTTTTCTGACACCTGTTGGAACAGGTGTTTTTCCGATATCTTGCGCTTTGTATCCGCGGTTTTGGTATCTGGACAGCAATCCACCGTGACCGCGCTACCCTCCCACCCATCCCCTTTTTTTGGTGTGTTTCCGGTTTAAGTTATGCGCATGTGCAAACAGGCACTAGCTTTTATTTTGGACTTTTTTAGTTTGTATGTACGCCCAAGCGCATGGGAAGACAAGCGCATGCACAGGTTTTGTTTTTTTTAAAAAAAAAACCGCGCCACCGCGGGGATGGCGCGCTGTGTGATCAGTACTTCGCGCGAGTGAAGCGGAAGACAGAGGGACCGTCTGACCATCTACAAGCGATATAAAATGTCGCTGATAGAAGAACTGCAGGAAAACTAGCGCGGTAAGAGGTCCGTGTGACCGCGGCCCTTAACTGCCTACCTTCTCCTCTGCGCCCGTTGATATTACCCCAGAACTTGGGTGTGATTGGAACAAGCATTGTAGAGAAAATTTACTGAAGCTTACACAGGTACATGTCTGGTCAGTTCCTGAATGGAAGATGTCCTGCAAGACCTGTGTATACCGTCTTGAGATCCATGGTGAAGTAAAAGGAAGTGATTGGCAGTAAATTCAGAGGAACATATACAGTTGTCTTATTCTGAGTCAAACTATTGGCCTACCCACTGGAGTGTCATCTGCTAGTCCTGGTAGGTATCCTGAGCTCCTTTTCAAGTGAGGATGCCAAGGATCAGACCTAAGAGGACTACCTGCATTCAAGTCATATGCTGCCCCACTAAGCACAATCCTTTTCTGGATGTCATATGTACCAGCATCCAGAAATGTCACTGGGTCATCATTGCATCCACTGCTTAATCTGTGATTAGTTGGGTTTATTTGCACGATTCATTCAAGAAGCAGCAGCAGCCAATAGGAAGGGGGAGCCCCATAAAGCAGCTGCCTATTTCTCTGAGCCAGTTCATCAAGCCAGCATGGTGTCATGGTTAAGAGTGGAGGGCTCTAATCTAGAGAACTGGGTTTGATTCCCCCACTCCTCCACACAAAGTCTGCTGGGTGACCTTGGGCCAGTCACAGTTCTCTCAAAGCTCTCTCAGCCCCACCTACCTCACAGGGTTCCTGTTGCGGGGAGAGGAAGGGAATGTGATTGTAAGCTGCTTAAAGAGACTCCTTAGAGGAAAGTAGGGTATAAAAACCAAATATTCTTAGGCTGCTTCTTCTCTAGCCCAAGAGAAGCTTGTAAGGTATGTTGGGGCTAGATCAGGTTTGAAAGGCACCTACGCAGTGGGACAGCAATGGCGAGTGAGAGAAAGTAAGGGACGCGAAGTACCCAGTTCCCATGGGCTCCCAGTTTCCTGGGAGATAGTGCCTGGTACTGCCGCACATGGTGACTGTTTATTTGCAACATTTCTATTGTCTGTACTACATTTCTATTCTCTGTACTACATGCTCACCAAGGTGGCTTCCAATCTGTAATAAAATTAACCATCTCATTAAAACAATAATATTAGTAATAATATAATAAAAACAATGACAAATACAAAAAAAAATTGAACCTATCAACAATGGCATTACCATCAGTAAAAGTAGACTGTCTTAACATCATTGAAAGAGGTCATCGGGTGGGGGGGAGCTAAAAAGGGACAGTAGAAGTTGGTAAGAGCCACTGCAGGGGTGGAGTCGTATGGGACAGGTCAATCCAGAACCTGAAAGGGAAAAATTTTCAGCTGGGACTGAACACTAGAGAGGGTCAGCAGAGGGTGAGCTGCCTGCTGCTGGATCAAGGCTCTCAGTAGGTCCACCACGCTGGTCCTATGTTGCACTTCATGTCCTGCACCTAGCTCCGCAGAGGGCATTAACATTTTAATTTAAAAACCTGTCAGAATGACGGGACACCTTCACACCTTTTAAATATGCATCGGACATTCATAGTGTAACCCCCGTGGTACCAGATGCTGTGCATCCAAGGGTGCTGGCTGCAGTAGCTTCCTTGTGCCTCGAGAATAACAGCTGCCCAGTATGAACACAAGAACACCAGAGAAGCCATGCTGGATCAGGCCAGTGGCCCACCCAGTCCAACACTCTGTGTCACACAGTGGCCAAAACCTAGGGGCCCTCAGGAGGTCCACCAGCGGGGCAAGAACTGCAGAAGCCCTCCCACTGTTGCCCCCCAAGCACCAAGAAGACAGAGCATTCCTGCCCCGGACAGAGCCACCCATCTGTACCTTGTGGCTAATAGCCACTGACGGACCTCTGCTCCATATATTTACTATCTAGTCCCCACTTGAAGCTGTCTATGCAGGAACGAGTTGTTGCTTTCACAAAGTAAGAGAGGAGTAAGCCTTATGTACCCAACCATTTTTAAGAGTAACTGAGTCATACCTCCTGCCTTCCATATCTTAACAACTATCTCATTTTTTCCCAGTGGTATATCCATTTTTACTGGAGATGGAGAATAGTTATTTTAGTGTGCAGACAAGTTTGATGCTTCAGGAACTGTAGAGGTGGCTTGGTAGTAATGCTAATTCCCATATACACATCCGTGTGTGTGCGTGCTGAGGAGAGCTCTGGGGAAAAAAACAGTTTTGAGTGTGATATCTTTGGAATTGGCAAATATCAGCTATAGGGGCACCTTCTGGGTAATGCCCATGCCATCACTAACATGTATATGCACACCATCTCCCATCCTTGAAGCTATTCTATAATTGTTTTTAAACATTTTTGGTGTGAAGCTTGCGAAAAGCAAATGTATATACAGAGAAAAATATGCTGCTCTGTCAATCCACCTGATGCAAGAGGAGTAGAGTAAACCGGGACTGACACACATTTTTTTCATTAGAAGCAGCTTGCTATATAAAAATATTTTTTAAAGAAGCAGCAGCTCATCAAGTCACCATTTGATTTCCCTCTATATCTATGTCTGACATGGTTTCTGAAGCTAGGTTAACACCATGGATTAAAAACATGCAGCGGATATTCATAAGATGCCCTAATAGCTCTTACCTCAGAGATTTAAAGGTGATGAGATAGAACATGTCTAGATTTAGAGGTGATGAGATAGAACATCTCATGTCTAGAGCAATGCTCCCTCTAAGCTGTGGAGTCCTGTGAACAAAAATTCTACTTTGTGAGCTAGTGGCACTAAAGTTGTGAGCAAGCAATTTGGCTACTCCATAAATTAGTTTGCACTGAAGCCATCTTTCCCTTTTTAAAAAAATTAAATTTTTATTAATTTCAAAATCTTACAAATTAATTACAAGCTTTTTTACAGCAAGGAAATGAAATTAATCCACTACAAGTTGCCAGCTCTATTCTGCTTCTGCCTCATTTATATATTGTAATCATTAATTAAATCTAATAGAAATTGGCATGACTAAATAAATATTTCCGCCTCTCAGATTTACTCCAGTGCAAATACTTTATTTATAAACACTATTGTTAGATTTCCTTATGCTTATGACCATATATTCTATATGTATTTTGATTCAAGATTTATATTGTAAGATGAAAATAAAATAGAAAGAAAAAAGAAATATGTTACACCATTTCATTACTTCAAAAGTTTTCAATTCAGCTATTTCTTTAGAGTTCTTTTGCATACCCGCAGCCGCTGTCTCCACCTTCACCTGTGTATCCAATAACTTTTTGTTAACTTCATCTAACTTATTGATAATAGGAGTGATGCTGCTTCTTATCTCTTCTTTTAAATCTTGTTTTATGTCTGTAAGGATCTCCTGTAAACACTTTTTTCCTTTTACTTGCCCGGGCTTCTTCCTCCATTTCCAATGTGGGGGGGGGGGGGATGTTCCATCTTCGGAAGAGTCTTGATTTTCTTGCGGTGCTCTAGGCATTGGTTTGGAGGAGTTCTTGCCACCTTTTGGTCCCTTGGTTTTCCCCATAGTTTTGGTAAGGCTATAACATTTGAACTGTAGTTCTTTTTTAATTTTAATTCTTTTGTAGGAACTTGATGTGGAGGCAGTACTGGATGCAACTGCTCATCTCTACTGTCACTCTGTGCCCCCCCCCCAGCCCTCCTTCCTGAGCTAGGACAAAGATGTGTGAGCCGGAGGCTAAAAAACTGTGAGCTAGCTCACACTAACTCAACTTAGAGGGAGCACGGGTCTAGAGATGTAAAATTTCTGGAAATGTTGAAGCTACAGGTTAATTGTTTATGGATGTTTATGGATGTTTTTAATTGTGTGTGTGTGTGTATGTGTATGAGCCTGCCTTGGCGGGAAGGGCAGGGTATAAATCGAACTAATAAATAAATAAAACCAGAATTGGGGGGGGGTTGATAATATATTTGCTATACTTTAAAAGGATGTACTCTCATTAACTTGTTATAATTGTTAATTGTTGCCAGAATTATTCACATTTAAACGATTAATATATTATTTAATATAAGTTGTATATGTCTACGATATGTAGGGTTGCCAGGTCCTCCCTGTCCAAGGGCAGTGGGCTCCCGGTGCCTCTCCTGGACGTTCTGCCCATCGTGCCACCAATGTTGGGGGATGATGGTCTAGTTTTGGAGCAAAACGCTGGGGGTTTTTACTTCAAAACCATAGAGTTTGCCCAGAAACTAGAGTGTTACCCTCGACGTCGGTGACACGTCTCTCTCCATCCATCAGTCTTTATATGCCTGCACTTAATATATTTTGCTGGAAACATACCCAGGGTCAAAAAAAGACATCTGAGGTACTCTTCCTTTCCTAGTTGTAATATTTAGCAATATATGAATGGAAATCATGACTGCCGCATCACCACAACCTGTGGTTCATCTTCTCTTTGCTGCCATTCTGCAAGATCTCTTTACGCAGAGAGTACGTGAAAGTAAATCAGTAAAGGGTGTAAAATCCCTCAGGTTTGATCCTTGCTGGGCTTAAATGTTCGCTTGCGGTATGCATTTCTCCAGCATAACCTAAATGTGTAACGGATTAAAGGTTTAATAGTATCCGCTCAGCAGTTGTCTTAAGTATGTGATGACAAGGAGGGCTGGGAACGAAGCTTTTGTTGGACGGGAGCAAGAGCCCTGCCGTACTGTTTAGATCAAACCAAAACGGTCATGTTCCCTCGGTCCGCTTTGCTGTGGCTTATTTCCATGGCCTGTTCCAGCAGCTTGCAAGGGATGCCATCCATAGCATCAAGATGAGCAAGTCTCAGGAAAGGACTCCGTGGTAGAGCGTCTGCTTGGCATGCAGAAGGTCCCAAGTTCAAGCCCTGGCGTCTCCATTTAAAAGGACCAGGCAGTAGGTAGTGTGAAAGATCTCAGACCCCGCGGGGGGAGCTGCTGCCAGCCAGAGTAGACTGAGGCCTTGCTAGACCAAGGGTCTGGCTTGGTATCGGACAGCTTCATGCGTGTTTGTGCCTTGATTTCCTTTAGTTGGCACCTGGTTTGTTGTGCCTAGTTCATTCTGTTTGGGACCCCTGATAGGGTGGTGGGAGTAGAGATGTGAAGGCCCGGAAAAAATCGGGAAAAAACCCGTTTCCCCCCCCCCCATTTTTTTCTTGAAGCCTTTTTTGTTTTTTTCCGAAAAATTGAAAAAAGAAAAGAAAAAAATTGATTATGGGACGTTTTATTTTAACATGATGAATAAAATATTTTAAGGCCAGGTGTTCAAATATTTTCCAAATCATTTCTAAAATATATACATATATGGTATCAGATTGATGTAATTTCTGTGCACTGAGGACAAGCAAGTCCTAGGTTACAAACTGAACTCTCCAATGCAAGAACAAGATGCATTTCTTCCTTTAGGAGGTGCGATTGTCAGAAGAAAATAAAAGAGTTTCAGTTTTGTTTTTGCATGTGGGTGGGTATTCTGTAATAATTGTTTGGATACACTATATTTTTAATATGCTAGTTGTGATAATTTCATGCCAAGTAAAAATGTCCATAGTCATATTTTATGTTCCTAAAGTAACAGAATGACTTTCTATCTAGAAAAGACAAAAGAAATGCTAATGTAGCATTTTTTTCAATTTTTCCAAAAATTTCCGTTTTTTTTCCAAAAAAAAACCCGGGGGGGTTTCTGAGCTTCAAAATTTCCGGAAATTTTACATCTCTAGGTGGGAGAAAGTGCCATCAAGTCATAGCTGATTTACCGGGGCCAACCCTACTCAGCTTCTGAGATCGGACAAGAGCAGGCTCGCCCAGTGTACCCTCTTTGAATCACCTGAGTTCATTCATTTGCTGGCAGTGGATATTCTCACCCACTGAAGATGCCTTTGAGCCTCTTGCCCATATTCATATCATGGGAGATAGCTGCTAAGGCAGGAGAGAGTGTGGGAGATAAAATGGTTCCAGTCCCTCTTCCGTACCATTCTTATCTGGGAAAGCATGCAGGAGGAAAAGAAGAAGAAGAAGAGATTGGATTTACACCCCATGGCCCTTCACTACCCAAGGGAGTCTCAGAGCGGCTTACAGTCTCCTTTCCCTTCCCCTCCCCACAACAGACACCCTGTGGGATAGATGGGGCTGAGAGAGCTCTTTCAAGGACTGCTCCTGAGAGAACAGCTCTGAAAGAATTTATGACTGACACAAGGTCACACCAGTAGCTGCATGCGGAAGCGTGGGGAATCAAGCCCACCCTCTTAATCACTTCCCTTACAGTGGCTTTGGGATAAATTCAGGACATTGGGCAATCAGTCCGTGGATCTCCCATGCCTCATCTCGTTACATCTCATTTGAAACACCATCAAAAGTGGGGAAAGAGACAGGCGACGGCAGAAAGTTTCCAGGCTCCTGAAATGACAACAGATACACGTCCGTGCCGGAACAGTTGCACGCAACAAACATGGATTGCCAGACCGTAACGTATTATGGAAGCATGTGTGCACATCATGTAATTAGAAAGGTATCTGGTAGGCACATTGCTGCTCTGCTCGGAGCCTCTAGATCTTCAGTGAAATTTATGTTCTGCATTAGAGTCAGCTGCTAAGCAAAGCAAGCCCAGGAACATTCCATCCATCTCTGAACGGCTGCCTGCGAGATCAGCCCCGACAGCGTCCCACAGGCTCCATCTGTGTATCCAAGAGGCTCAGAGGTGGAAATAAATTGAGCCCACTTGCAGGATCAACGGCATCCACGACTGCTCCTCTTGGCAAACGTGGAGTAATCATTCAAGTGTTGTGCAGGGATGCCGTTTACTGACCACTGCGAAGCCCTGAAGCAGCTGTGTGTTGGGGCACAGCTCCTCTAAGCAGGGATCATTTGGTTTTGATTAGGGATCTTGTTCTTCATTGTTCACACCTGGAAGCCCCATGTCAGTGGTTCAATGGCGAGACTGTTGGACTCCCTCTTCAAAGGGAGGGAAGTTAGTGCGGGGGGGGGGGCTGGGTCCTACCTTGGCCTGGTGCCTGCAACTGAGGTCCCCTGAAGTGTGACACGGTAACTGCTAAATGAGGTCCCAGCAAGACTCTTGCTTCTTCCACAGTCTGCTCAGGTCTCAGCATTATAAATAGCCTATATGGGGAAGGCAAATGGGGGGGGGGAAGCTAGGGGTGCAAACATATAAAACATATTTTAGATCAGTAGAAAAGAGTCCAGTAGCACCTTAAAGACTAACAAAATTTGTCCTAGGGTATATGGGCTTTTGTGAGTCACTGCTCATTTCTTCAGATACTTTTGAACAGCTCAGAGAGAACTGTGACTGACCCAAGGTCGCCCACTTGCTGCAAATGGAGGCTCTCCAGATTAGACTCTGCCACTCTTAACCACTACACCAAACTGGCTCTACAGTAAACTGGCATCCCTAAGCCCACAACAGCTGACCGTTGGTGTCCGTGAGACCTCATAGCCTTGCAGTTCCATGTTTCCCCTGTTGTCCTCTTTTTTTTTTAAAGTCTTTGTTTTGGTGGTTCCCCCCCCCCCCCCGGTGCAGGGGGGCGGGGCACATGATGAAGCCCCGCCCCCTGCTTCCGGCTGCCCCGCTTCCAGCCCTCATTCAGCCAGGAGGAGGCAGGAGAAGAGGGAGGGTAAGTTGCTTCCTCCCTGCCTCTCCCCACCCCTGCCTGCCTGGGGCCAGGGAGGGCCTTGGCGGGGCTTCCTCGCACTCCCGCTGGCCTTGCAGGTCCACCGCCGGGCCCCTGATGTCAGGGGGGGTGGCATATGCTAATGAGTTATGCTAATGAGTTCCCCTAGCTCTTTTTCTACGAAATGACCCCTGGTCCTGTCTTCTGTATCTTGGCCCTGTGATATAGGAATGGACATGGCTGACAAAGATTTCCTTTTCCACCGTTTTCTGCTTTTCTGTTGCATTAACTTTTTCGATGCTTCCTGCAACACGACCTCTCCTGAGTGTGTTCAAGCCTAATCACAAAACACTGTCCTGCCACAATCCTTTGATTAGTGGATGGGCACATTCTGCTCCTTTCCAATCATAAGTGAGTCACATTTCAGTCACGCCCTCAAGCACAAACGCACACCTCACTTCTTAATGGAGTGTTCTAAACTGGATTGCAAATATTTTACCCATGCACATTCTTGCACTGCCACAAGAATTGTTCAGATGTGGAGGAAGGAGTTGTGATGCCTAGGCAGTCATGCGATGCTCCATGTGTGCCAGGCCTCACAATATCTTCTTCTGTCATTGGCATGTGCTAATATAATTTATCAGCCCCTTGTGGACTAAGAGGAGGATGCAGCAGCTGGTCCTGTGGCAATGGGAATGTGGCCTGCAAAGAGGCACCTGTCACTGCAGCTCAGTTGCTCTGCTGTGGACCGTCTTCCTCCCCGTCCTCCTCCTTCAGGTGGAGGAACGGCAGCTGATCCCAGTGAGTGGGTTCCTTGCAAGGAAAGTTGCCAGAGTAGACCAGAGTAAAAATAAATTCCACACAATTGTTGTGTAGTCAGAGCTAAGCAATCAAGTATGCAATGAGTGGGCAGGAGGATTCGTTCCACCAGTTGACACCACCGCCAACAATAGCTGTGTCATAGAGTCCTTGCCCAAGTTGGGAAGGAGGAGAGCTGAAATTCAGGCTCGATGGAGATGGGGGTCCCTTCCAGCTCTTGCCCCATGAGCGATGGTGAGCGGTTGGAGCAGCAGAAGGTTCCAAGCTTCCATGTGTCAGACCAGCATGACTCTCTTATAGGGTTGTCAGCTCCAAGTTGGGCAATTCCTGGAGACTGGGGGGCAGAGCCTGGGGAGGATGGAGTTTGGGCACAGAAGGGAATTCAGCCAGGATGCTATACTATAGTGTCCACCACCCTTCAAAGCTGCCATTTTCTCCAGGGTAACTGACCTGGAGATCAGTTGAAATTCTTGGAGATCTTCAAACTTCACCTGGAGATTGGCAATCCTACTTTCTTGTTTGGTCCTTAATTAGAGAGTCAGTTCAAAAACTCAAATCACTTTATAGAGCTATCAAAGCCAGTGATCAGTGATTGTCACTCTTGTCTCTTTGCAGTCAAACTTTACGCTGTGACCAGTGAGGTCATCAACGGTGAAATGCAATTCTACGCCAGAGCCAAGCATTTCTACAGGGAGGTGCCGGCTTCAGAAGAAGGCATGATGGGAGACTTCGTTGAGTTGTCTAGCACAGATGTTGCATCCTCCAGAGAATTCCTTAGGGATCTTGTAGGGGTGAGTTGTTGAATGGTCCACCTTGTTATACCCCATTGCCCAGGTTTCCAGTTTGTGCACGAGTCTGACAGGGAGGTCAATTCAATTGCTTTCCAGTTTCACCTCGGCCACCTTTGTAGAAATGCTAATAGGTCTAGCAACAGACAATGGGATGGTCAAGCAGGGAACAGAGATTTGGAAGTATTAAATACTAGAAGGGCTTCAGGAAGAAACTTCTGGAGTCTTCCGGAAAAGCTTCTTTGACCCAGCCTGACCTGGTCAGTGGATGGAGGAAGAGAGATGATAAAACTCCTGGGAGTAAGGAGGAAGGACTCTCTTTTGTGCTGATTCCATCAAGGCAGACAGAACTCTTAACTGAGGTCTGGAGGACGCAGCTATTAGCCACGTGCTGGCCTGCACACCTGAAGGAGGCTTGAATTTAATGGCACTCCTGTAAAAATCTGTAGCTTTCTAAGCTAAGGAACCTGCCTTATATTTAACATCTGATAGGCCATGTACAGAGGGAGGGACAGAGGAATTGTGTTTTACCCTTTTCTTTTGACTCCCTTGCTCAATCTGGTGCTGTGCTAAGAATATGCTTGTGAACATTTTCTTTTAAATAAATACTTTGTAATTTTTGATCCTGGTAGTGGTTCTCTATGCCACATAGACCTCCACTGTCTTGGACACGCTATTTTAAAAGGAGTGCCAGGAGGAAGGGGAGGGCAGTCAGTGGGCAAGTGGCTCCTCCCCCAGTGGTGCACAAGGCAGCAAGCTGTCCTCGTGGTAACCAGACACTGGGCAGCGGGAGAGACAGAGGCATTAAGGCCTCAGAACTTGGAAGGGAAGCTGGGAGCCCTGACCCTCCCAGCGGGCAATTCCTACAAAGGTCAGGTGGCAGCGGCGGTTGAACAGAGAGAGAGAAAAGCTCTTCCAGTTGCTGGAAAAACCTTGGAGGGCTAGGGTGGGAGAGGGCCTGCAGGCCAGAGCAGGACTGCTCCACCACAAACACTACTGAAGAGTTTTGCATACTCTGCTTTGTTCTGTTGTAGGATTTTTTTTTCTTGGTTCTGTAGGGCCAGTTCAGAGTTGTGTGTAATGGTATTGAACCAGTACTGTGTTCCTTTATCTTTCCTCACTGAGGAGAGAACCTTTACGTGTGAACTAAGGTCTATGCACATTAAAGGTTCATGTCACTGCCTCACGGATGCCCCATGGACTCATTCCTGCCACCCTTTCTCACACTGGATAGAGACTGCCATGAGTAAGGCCTCCTCATTTAGAAATATATACATATCGGCCCTGGATCGTGAAACATTATGGCTAGAAGACTGAGGATTCAAACAGACAAAGACAAGGCACATGTCTCATTTCATCAACAAAATGCAGCATTCAGGCTCATACCACCTCAATTTGCCTCGTGGCCATGCAGAGAAGGGAGGGGGGGCTAACCCTTCAACCTCTACGAGACTTCAGTATTCAAAACTGTACAGCTGTGCTTAGGGTTGCCAAGTCTATCTTCCACCCTCAGCGGGGGAATTTGGGGGCGTTCCTGGAGGGGGCGGGGCATCACCGATGTGATGATGTCACGTTGGGGATGTCCACCGCCCCCCCCCCCACCTGCGCCGCCTGCGCACCTGCCTGATCTCCAGTTTCCTGCACTTAAAGGAGCCGGCGTTTCCCCTTTAAGAGCACAGAGCTGGCATTTCCCTGCAAGCCGGATCTCAAGCGGAGATCGGGCTTGGGAGGAAACGCGGGTTCCATTAACTTAAAGGCAGCCACCCCTCTCGAGAGAGAGAAGGGAGAGGGGTAGCTGTGGGTGTTGGGGGTGTTGGGGGTAGAACGTCCCCCCCAAAATGGGGGATCCCTGGCAAACCGGGGGGTTTGGCAACCCTAGCTGTGCTATGCTGTGCTATGCTGACAATGATGAGTGATTGAGAGGTGCTCACTAGGTTTCTCTCTCCCCCCCCCACCTACCTACCTCCCTACCTCACAGTGTTGCTGTGAGGAGAGAATGGAGAAGGGGAGAAATAAGTTGTAAACACTTTCAAAACTAACAGATTTACTTGAGGCCAATTCAATTGACTGAGGGTGCTTATTAATATAATACTTTTATCTTTCTGACAACTTGGCTCTGGCTCACAGAAGCTTAAGTCACAGTAAATAAATGAGTATTTAAAGTACCACAAGACTTCTTCGGCACCTTAAGGACTACCAAAACTTACCATAGCACAAGATTTCATGGGTGACAGCTGGTGCATTTGACCAAGTGAGCCCTGACTCACGAAATCTTACACTGGTGTAATTTCTGCTAGTCTCTGAGGCGCCACTGAACTCCTGTTCTGTTGCTACAGGCTAACATGGCTACCCCTCCAGAATTCTCTAGTGTAGTACTCCCACAGTTCAGTCCTAAGTAGAATGGCCTCCTCCTACATCCATTGAAGTCAGTGGACTTAGAAGTGTGTGACTCTGTTTAGGATTGCACCGGCAATGCCTCGTTCCATCTTCAGTTACTCTTCAGATTTCTAAAATAGGATTCTGGCCTACAGGTAACTCTATTCCGAAAGGCTTCTGTGTTGGTCATGCAGTGAGAACCTATTACTATTCAAAATGGCTACTGGTTTCATCATGCAGAGAGAAACTATTGTTTTTATTTATCTCCCCTCCTGCCAGATGTGACATCCATCTTAACAGCTTTGTGTATGAGAGCTGAGGGATTCTCTTTATAAAAATCAAAGAAACTGCATGGAGTGTTTAAGCGGAGATTGGGACAATAAAGTGAAGTGCCAAAGGTGGGCCTGTCTGTGGAGCGCGTTCTGCAGCTACTACCAGCCATTAGATGCACCCCCTGGAATATTTTTAGCATGCACACTGCCGGCTTGCCCCTTGTTTGACCTGAACAATCTGCTGAATCAATCATTGAAGCGGGACCCAAGAAACAGATGATGTACAGGCGTCTGACGTGATTTACTATTGGTCATGTTAGAAGGAGGCTATTTAGAGCCGAACTCCGATCTGGAGTAGTTCCTATGACAGCCAAGGCTGTGCCACGTGGGGGCTGGATTTAGACTGTAGCTTTAATTTCATCACACATCCAATAGCAGGTTGGAGCAGAGAATGAGTTTCCATTTGAATCGAATATGATTTCACTGCTTGCCACTGCCCCGAATAAGAAGACGTTCCAGCGGGCAGTCTTTTACAGTGAGTTTCCCCATAAGGACAGCAAAACCGACCTAATGTTTCTTGCAGCTTTAGGTGAATTGTGTTGTCACCCCATGACTTCTCATATAACGCACACCAAAAAAAAAAAACACATTACAATTTAAATGAAAGCCAAAATGATTAGAATATCAACAGGAAGTGTCAATCAGACAGCAATAAAAACACAACCATGGAAAACATGATCATCATTGTCAAAAGCTTGTGAAATTTAAAAGATACATTTTTTAAAGAAGAAAACAATGACCCTATCAGGATCAAAATCAGACCTACTAGGATATGAGGTTATTAGGAGAGTGGACAGAGAGCAAAAACATTCAGAACAATTGCTCGATGCCTTTGAAGCTATGTCTAATCAGTTGCCCAGACAACTATCTTCATAATCATTTAATGTATGTAGTTTAAGTAATTAAATGTAAACTAATAAATTTAAAAAATAATTAAATATAAACGAATATCTGGAACAAGTATATTGTATCTGCATTGCTGATTATCACATATACAGACTTGTGTTTTTAATAGTACATGGTGCTTCAGAAATCGGCAAATTCCAGATTTGGTTCCTATTTTGAACTATGTCTTCTTGTTGACTTTAAGTAGCCTCTGACCCCTTTTTCTGGGTTCTCACAAGGTGACCTCAAGATGATCAGAAGACTAGGAGAACATCCATCAACTCCTTGCCAAGTCTTGAGACACCAGGAGATATTCTAGTCTCATCTAAACACTTTTCTCCATCACATAGAATCTCAAACACATACTGACCTACAGGACTACTTGGGGCTTCTTTCTTCTTGCTACTCCAGACTAATGCTAACACTTTTAAACTATCAGAGATTAGCAGTACCATCCTAAGAAGAGTTACAACCTTCTGAATCCGTTGGGCTTAGAAGGATGTAACACTGTGTTATGTAGTGGGTTGCCGCACGGATAAACGACAGACGACAACGTGGTGCATAGCACTCTTTATTAAGAACATAACAAGAAGAACAGAGGACAACGGCCCGGGGGGCCAACTATATACATCCCTGGGGACACACCCCTGGTCACCATTGGTGGGTTTGAATCTCCCGCCACGGATCCCATTGGCTCCCCAGTGGAGGGACTAGGAGCCTAGTCTCTATTGTTGTCCCAGAGTCAAGCTCTGGAAGCTCTGGTGTCCGCTTGCCCACCCCCCCGGTGGCGGTCAGCATACACAACACACTGCTAAGGATAACACTGTGCTGAGAGAGAGAGAGAGGTAGGGAGGGATGACAGACAGATGATTGATAGATGATTGATAGATCAGAGAGAGAGAGGGAAGGATGGATGGATGGATGAGAGACAGATAATTGATAGATGATCGATAGATGATCGATAGATAATAGATAGATGATTGATAGATCAGAGAGAGAGAGGGATGGATGGATGACAAATGATCGATAGATGATCGATAGATGATTGATAGATCAGAGAGAGAGATGGATAGATGACAGACAGATGATAGATAGATGATAGATAGATGATTGATAGATCAGAGAGAGAGAGGGATGGATGGATGGATGACAAATGATTGATAGATGATCGATAGATGATTGATAGATGATTGATTGATCAGAGAGAGAGATGGATAGATGACAGACAGATGATAGATAGATGATTGATAGATCAGAGAGAGAAGTCCTTTCCGTACTTGGATCTCATTCCTGGTTTAATCAGAGTTCATGACATAAGATGTTTTTGTTGTTGTTCAGTCGCACAGTCGAGTCCGACTCTTTGCGACCCCATGGACCAGCTCCCTCCAGGCCTTCCGGTCTTCCGCCATCTCTTCCGCCGTCCTCCGAAGTTGGCTCAATTTCATGTTCGTTGCATCGCTGACACTGTCTAACCATCTCATCCTTTGCCGTCCCCGTCTTCTTTGACCTTCAATCTTTCCCAGCATCAGGGTCTTCTCCAGTGAGTGCTCCCTTCTCATTTGGTGGCCAAAGTATTTGAGCTTCAGTTTCATTATCTGGCCTTCCAGGGAACAGTCAGGGTTGATTTCTTTGAGGATTGACTGATTTGTTCTTCTTGCAGTCCAAGGGACTCTCAAGAGTCTTCTCCAGCACCATAGTTCAAAAGAATCTATTCTTCTGCGCTCGGCCTTCCTTATAGTCCAACTCTCGCAGCCATACATGACTACTGGGAATACCATTGCTTTGACCATGCGGACTTTTGTTGGCAGGGTGATGTCTCTACTTTTTATCATGCTGTTTAGGTTCGCCATCGCTTTCCTCCCAAGGAGCAGGCGTCTTTTAATTTCATGACTGCTGTCACAGTCTGCGGTGATCTGGGATCCCAGGAATGTGAAGTCTGTCACTACTTCCACGACTTCCCCTTCTATTTGCCAAGGAGTCATGGGGCCGGATGCCATGATCTTAGTTTTTTTGATGTTGAGCTTCAAGCCCACTTTTGCGCTCTCCTCTTTTACTCTGAGCAAGAGGCTCTTTAGATCCTCTTCACTTTCAGCCATTAGAGTGGTATCATCTGCATATCTGAGGTTGTTGATCTTTTCCCCAGCAATCTTAATTCCCGCTTGTGATTCATCCAGGCCAGCATTTCGCATGATGTACTCTGCATATATATTAAATAAGCAAGGTGACAGTATACATCCTTGTCGTACTCCTTTTCCTATGCTGAACCAATCAGTTGTTCCGTATCCGGTTCTAACTGTCGCTTCTTGGCCCTTATACAGGTTTCTCAAGAGACATGTGAGGTGGTCTGGTACTCCCATCTCTTTAAGGACCTGCCATAGTTTGTTGTGATCCACACAGTCAAAGGCTTTAGCATAGTCAATGAAGCAGAAGTAGATATTTTTCTGGTACTCTCTTGCTTTCTCCATAATCCAGCGAATGTTGGCAATATGATCTCTCGTTCCTCTACCTCTTCGAAACCCAGCTTGTACTTCTGGTAGTTCTCTATCCACGTACTGTTGAAGCCTAGCTTGTAGGATCTTGAGCATGACCTTGCTAGCGTGTGATATGAGTGCAATTGTGCGATAGTTTGAACATTCCTTGGCATTGCCCTTCTTTGGGATTGGAATGTATACTGATCTTTTCCAATCCTGTGGCCACTGTTGCGTTTTCCAAATTTGCTGGCAAATGGAGTGCAGAACTTTAACAGCATCCTCTTCTAAGACTTTGAATAGCTCAGCTGGGATACCATCACCTCCACTAGCTTTGTTGTTAGTAATGCTTTCTAAGGCCCATTTAACTTCACATTCCAGGATGTCTGGCTCGAGGTCAGTGATTATACCGTCGTGGTTGTCAAGGACATCGAGGTCTTTCTTGTATAGTTCTTCTGTGTATTCTTGCCATCTTTTCCTAATCTCTTCTGCTTCTGTTAGGTCCCTACCGTTTTTGTCCTTTATCATGGCCAGCTTTGCATGGAACGCTCCCTTGATTTCTCCAATTTTCTTGAAGAGATCTCTAGTCCTTCCCATTCTATTGTTTTCTTCTATTACTTTGCACTGTTCATTCAGGAAGGCCTCCTTATCTCTCCTTGCTGTTCTCTGGAAATCTGCGTTCAGTTGGGTAAATCTTTCCTTTTCGCCTTTGCCTTTCGCTTTCCTTCTTTCCTCTGCTATTTGTAAAGCCTCATCAGAAAGCCATTTTGCTTTCTTGCATTTCTTTTTCTTTGGTATGGTGGTGATTGCTGCCTCCTGTACGATGTCACGAACCTCTGTCCATAGTTCTTCAGGCACTCTATCTATCAAATCCAGACCCTTGAATCTATTCTTCACCTCTACTGTATATTCATCAGGGATGCGATCTAGGTCAAACCTGAATGGCCTCGTGGTTTTCCCGATTTTCTTCAGTTTAAGTCTGAATTTTGCAATGAGTAGCTCATGATCTGAGCCACAGTCAGCTCCAGGTCTTGTTTTTACTGACTGGATAGAGCTTCTCCATCTTTGACTGCAAATTATATAGTCAATCTGATTTCGGTGTTGCCCATCTGGTGATGTCCATGTGTAGAGTCGTCTCTTAGGTTGTTGGAAAAGGGTGTTCGCTATGACCAGTGTGTTCTCTTGACAAAACTCTGTTAACCTTTGCCCTGCTTCATTTTGCTTTCCAAGGCCAAACTTGTCTGTTATTCCGGTTACCTTTTGACTTCCTACTTTAGCATTCCAGTCCCCTATGATGATGAGGACATCATTTTTTGGTGTTAATTCTAGGAGGTGTTGTAGGTCTTCATAGAACCGGTCCACTTCAGCCTCTTCTGCATCAGTGGTTGGGGCATAGACTTGGATTACTTGCATCTATCCCTGGTTATAACAGCATCCGTTTATCTGGGGACAAGTGTGGGGCAAAACCGGGGTGACCTCAGTGTAATGTGGAAACAAAAAATACCCCGAGATGATTACAGGGGTGAACTCGCGTGTAGTGTGGAATGTAAGTTTGGGGACAGGGTTGAGCCAGGATTTAAAGTCTAGTGCAGAAAGGACCAGAGAGAGAGAGAGAGAGCTGCACACACTCTCTCTCACACACACACCCCCTCACCTTTCCCTTGTGGTTCAAAGCACCTTAGAATTCTAAAAAGAAACCCGTGAATAATATGACAGAATTCCATTAAACCCTGTCCACCATGAAAACGCCTGCAGTTTAAACCCCATTAAAAGCCTTAGCAAATAGAATTGCCTCTTAGACACTTCCAAGGATGCCCCCCACCCGACCTCAGGAAGCCCATTCCACAAGGTACAAGGCACTACTGAAAAAAGACTGAGCTCTAGAAGTTGCCAGAAGATGGCAGCAGTTATAGGACCACAACTGGCACACAGGGACATGTTGTATACTGCCCTAGTATTTCCCCGTAAGACATCAGCCTGAACCAGAACAGCTGTAGTCACTTTTTCCCACAGCTGCCACACCAACTGGTTGGCAAGAGGGACTTGGACCTATGGCTGCCACTTGGGCCTCCAAAGCGCCCCAAAGCTGCAGAGGGGGATGCTGCTCCACCCCATATAACTCATGGCTGGCAAGCATTTTTAATGGCAGCCAAATCTTGAGATGCTGGCAGTGGTAACTGATACAATCCTAAATCTGGTTCCATGAAAGATTTGATAGAACAGACTTTCAAGTGAAGTCTCTAGTAAGAATTCAGGTATCCTGGGAACTATGTTACCCAGCATGCTTCTGGTACTTCATGTGCTAAAGTAAGAGTGTCAGAGATGTTGGAGGAAGGGGAGTAGAAGAGGAGGACGGCAGGGACAATCTTGTCCCCTTTTCTCTATTGGCGAACTGGCCAGGTACTGCCACCACTGCCTGCCTCTCTATTGAAGCAGTTCAGTTGGATTGGAAGGAAGAGGAAAGGGAGAAGGAAGTAGGAGAACTTCTTCAGCTTGGGCAGACCAGGGATCGTTTCATAGAAAAAGAGCTAGGGGAACTCATTAGCATAACTCATTAGCATATGCCACACCCCCTGACATCACCAGAAGTGTGTCATAAGGCCACACCCCCTGACATCACCGGAAGTGTGTCATAAGGCCACACACCCCGCCCCCAACGGTCCCGGCCACCGCCGCCGGCCTTGCAGCTCCACTGCCAAGCCCCATGAGGGGCCCGGCGGTGGACCTGCAAGGCCGGCGGGAGTGCAAGGAAGCCCTGCGAAGACCCTCCCTGGCCCCAGGCAGGCAGGCAGGGGTGGGGAGAGGCAGGGAGGAAGCAACTTACCCTCCCTCTTCTCCTGCCGCCTCCTGGCTGAATGAGGGCCGGAAGCGGGGCGGCCAGAAGCAGGGGGCGGGGCTTCGTCATGTGCCCCGCCCCCCGTACCTCACCCGGGGAAACTGCGATCCCCCGCGATCCCCCCCGAAATGACCTCTGGGGCAGACAACCTGAGCTAAAGAATTCAGAATTATGAGCCACTGAAGCTAATCTTCCAGAGCAGGGAATATTTGTTATGGTGGCATCTTTGTTATTACTTAGTCACAATATAGTCTTTGTAAAGTGATCTTTGTGAAGGTGGTCTTTTCTTCAAAAGCTTCTGGGCAGAAAACTAGGTCTTACAAAACAAAGTTCAAAAGAAAAAATGAATGCATTCCTCTAAAGTCAATCCTAAGAGAAATCAACCCTGACTGTTCCCTGGAAGGCCAGATAATGAAACTGAAGCTCAAATACTTTGGCCACCAAATGAGAAGGGAGCACTCACTGGAGAAGACCCTGATGCTGGGAAAGATTGAAGGTCATAGAAGACGGGGACGGCAAAGGATGAGATGGTTGGACAGTGTCATCGACGCAATGAACATGAAATTGAGCCAACTTCAGAGGACAGCGGAAGACAGGAGGGCCTGGCGGGAGCTGGTCCATGGGGTCGCGAAGAGTCGGACTCGACTGTGCGACTGAACAACAACAAAAAGGCATAACTTACTATTATGTATAAACTACAAAGCCCCTGGTTTAAATGATGCTTGTGCCAAAAATTTACTAGGTGGCAACCCACCATCTCACATCCTCAGACCTCTCCAGTTTGCAAGATGAGGAGCCCAGTGTGGCCTAGCTTAGCATTGTTGTGGAGCATACTGAAATGAACTATGTAAGGAGTTTTGAACTCTCAACATTTGTCACTGTTGTTTTTGTGCTCTTCACAGGGCCCTGGCAAAGCTGGCACCGACTTTGCCCTCGATTGTGGCTCAGGAATTGGTCGGGTCAGCAAACACGTCCTCCTTCCTTTCTTCAAGCATGTAGAGCTCGTGGACATGATGGAGAATTTTCTGGCAGAAGCCCAGAACTATTTGCATGGATACAAAAGAAAAGTTGACATGTATCATTGCTGTGGTCTCCAGGATTTCACGCCAGCTCCTGGGAAGTATGATGTCATCTGGATTCAGTGGGTTTCAGGTCAGTCCTGTATTTCTGACAACAAAATAACAGAGGAACAGAAACGATAGGTAGGCAGCTTAACAGTTCATGTTGGTAGGTGTCAAAATCTGAATTAAGGTAGTAAGATAAGGTATGTACCCTGACCTGGACGGCACAGGCTAGACAAACTACAACACACGTTATATGGCAGTGAACATGGGTTTGCCACTGATCATACTCTCTACAGGGATCCACAGCCTATCCTGACTCCCTGATACATACCTGTGTTTGCACCATTCACACTTTACATTTTAAGGTTTCCACCTATATCATTTTAGGTCTATGTTTAAAAAAAACAGTACGCATGCAGTGGTTCAGAGTGACCTTTGAGTGATACTGTCAGAGTCGGACACTGTCCTGCTATGTAAATAACTCTGCCAAATGCCTGTTTGATCCTTCAGCCCAATCTGCCATAAACCCAGAGAAGGAGAGGTGAAAAGGGGGGGAAATGTGCGTGTGTATGGAGCGGTTGGCTGGTGTTAACTTTCTCATGGGAATGGGGGGGAGGATCTTGACTCTACACTTCAAAGGGACCAGTTAGTGCAAGGCAATGCATGAAGGGGATCATGGGAGTTTGTCCTGTTGTTTTACCTATACAAGTTGTAACCTTAGATGTATTAATCAGGGGTCGTTTCGTAGAAAAAGAGCTAGGGGAACTCATTAGCATAACTCATTGGCATATGCCACACCCCCTGACATCATAAGGCCTGGCAGTGGACCTGCAAGGCTGGCGGGAGTGCGAGGAAGCTCCGCCAAGGCCCTCCCTGGCCCCAGGCGGGCAGGGGTGGGGAGAGGTGGGGAGGAAGCAACTTACCCTCCCTCTTCTCCTGCCTCCTCCTGGCTGAATGAGGGCCGGAAGCGGGGCGGCCGGAAGCAGGGGGTGGGGCTTCGTCATGTGCCCTGCCCCCCACACCTCACCAGGGGGAACTGCGATCCCCTGCGATCCCCCCACGAATCGACCTCTGGTTTTAATCAGTCTGAACAAAGAATCTCTCTGTGCATCATTACTCTTAGTTTTAATAAAGCTTTTCTATAAAAGACTATGAGACGACGAGTGGATTGAACCAGGAGCCTGACAGATACTCTGAATAGCCGACAACACCGGTGTATGTGGGAAGTGCAGTTTGGTATAGAGCGGCAGACTCTAATCTGGAGAACCAGGTTTGATTCCCCACTCCTCCACATGCTGGGTGACTTTGGGTCAGTCGCAGTTCTCTCAGAGCTCTCTCATCTCCGCCTACCTCACAGGGTGTCTGTTGTGGGGAGGGGAAGGGAAAGGAGTTTGTAAGCCACTCTGAGACTCCAAGTGAAGGTCAGGGAATAAAACCAATCTCCTCCTCCTCTTCTTCCAGAGGACAGGAAGCCTAAGGAGCCATAAAGGCCTATGGATCAAGTACATGAGTAACTTTCTGGTCCACTCTGAGACTAGCAATGAAGTCTCTCCCCCCCCCCTCACAACTAACAAACATATGCTCAGGATTACAGGACAGAAGTTTCATATAGGTTGAGCCTTGGAGGTTACCTTACAAACCACACTTTGAGTCATCAAGATCAGGGTTTGGTGAAGACCAGGAATAACTAAGAGGTTCTAAAGACTGATATGGAGAGGAACATGGGAAGGAAGAAGGCAGGGATTAGGCCAGATCGATCAAGAGCTGCTATACCGTGCGAGGAAACTCACTAAAGGTCATCCATGCCCTACAAATTCTCCGTGGTGTAAGTATACATATGGAACACACTGGAATGCAGGACCTTCCAGCCCTGTCGGTTTCTGCTTATGAACGTTTCCTGCAAAATCTGCCCCGGTTTCACATTCCACCCAAGTACATTTGCCAAACATTTTTCTCCCTGGTGTATTTCTCTAGAAATGATTTTCAACAGTGATTCTATAGAAAATATATGCCTTCATACTTTAATCAAGTGTTTGGATGCCCAAAGAACAACATTAGAGTCCAGTCAGGCACCTTTAAGACAACAGGTTTATTCAAGGTATGGGCTTTCATGTGCACACACTTTTTCAAATACCCAAAATATTTCAAAAATATTTGAAAAAGTGTGCCTTGCACACGACAGCTCATCCCTTGAATGACCAACATGGCTGACCACCTGGATCTATCTTGGATGCCCAAAGAAACATGCAGTGGGACTTAAGTTCATCTTTTATCTTCCGGACTCTGTCCTTTTTATGAGCTTGGTCAAACAAACTGCTATCTCACAAAGATCTCATTTGGTGTCAGAGTAAAGCTAATAATCGAGCTGGGACACAACAAACATTTCTTGGTTTTGCTCTGAAGACCTGCAGGAACCATGAGTCTCGTGAGTGGGTATATGGAGGGAAGTAATTAGGGAATGCACTGACAAAGAATTAAGAACTACACAGTAGCCATTTTGAGATCCTTTGTTAAGACTTGCGCAGTTTTAGGGAATATTGTTTGTTCCACACTTTAGTATCCTGTCACAATTTTTTAGTTTACTGTAGCAAATCTGTCTGTCACATAAACTTACATTGTGACAATGCTCATATGCTGAAGCCGTTGAATCAGTAATAGATATGTCAGGAGGGAGAAGCCAACCCCCTCCTGACTCTGCAGGAAACCACCCACTTAGCACTGGCCACTGTAAAGAAACCGGTCCGAGACCTTTCCCAGGAGGTCCCGAGATATTAGCCCAATGTCCACAGAGAGGCGACAGTCCTAAGAAGGGAGGGGGTCGAGGGCGCGGGACCAATTGGGCAGGACGTCAGGGAGGGAGACTTATCCACTCGCACTCATCTAAGCGAACATGCCCTGTTGTGGCAAGTGAAATTAACTTGATCGACAACGAATCTGAGGCGAAACCTGGGCCAATGGTGTTCGGCGAAGCATCCTGGATTCGACCCACGACCGACTCGGGACCCCTTTTAAACCCGAGCGTGACAAGATATAATCCTAACCTTGAATGTCTACTCTGGCTCCCAATTTGTTTCCAGGCACAAGTCGAGTTGAGTGCTGGTCCCGGCCTTCAAATCCCTACACTTCACGGTTTGGGACCAACATACCTGAAGGACTGCCCTGCCCTCTTATGAACCCACCCAACCACTACAGTCGTCTTTGTTATGGTTTTTTTTGAAAACATTTTATTAGGATATAATAAATTTACACATATCTCTAGGTAACTTATCCTTCCATTTTCTATCCATTTATCTTTATCTATTTTTTAGTATCCTTTAACCATCAATAATTATCAAAGCAAAGTAAATTGTCCCTTACATCCCAATACTTTTCCAAATACTTTAAAGTCTTTCCAGTCTGCAAAAAAAGTCTTCTGCTTCCAAATTGTTAAGTTTCCTTGTCATTTTGTCCATTTCAACCGTAAAAAGTAGTTTCTTGATCCAGTCCCCAACTTCAGGAACCTTATCTTGTTTCCAACATTGCGCATAAGTCATTCTGGCAGTTGTGATCATGTACCACATCAATGTCCTTTTTGCCATATTGACTTCTTCCATTTTAACTCCCAAAAGTAAAATTTCTGGTTCTTTCTTAAATTTACATTTCACAATTTTTTCCATTTATGCATGTATCTCAACCCAAAACTGTTTTGCTTTTTCACAAGTCCACCACATATGATAAAATGAGCCCTCTACCTCACTACAGTCATCTTTGGAGGCCCACTTCGGGTGCCCCCGCCTTCTGAGATTAGGCAGGTGGCAATCCATGACAGGGCCTTCTTAGTCATGGCACCAAAGATCTGGCTTTCTCTCCCCAGGGAGATTTGTCTGTCCCCTTCTATTGCCATCTTCTGCCAGTGGGTGAAGACTTCTGTTTGTTTGTTTCATTTGGTATTCCCTCAGTGAATCCCTCCTTCATGACCAATGTTTTAATTGCTGTTTTTAATGCATTTTAATGATGTGTGTTGGGGAGGTGACTTTTAATGGCTTTAAAATGCAACTTTGTCCTGTATTCTTTAAATGGTTAGCCACCGTGGTGGCTCTTGTGAGGGCAGAAAGGTAGGGTATACATTTTGTAAATAAATAAAACATTCCCTGACCTACTTTGTGTCCCACAGGAAATCTGACAGATAAGGACTTGCTAGGGTTCCTTATCCGCTGCCAGAACGGCTTGAAGGAGAACGGGATCGTCATCCTCAAGGACAACGTGGCTCGCCAGGGCTGCGTCCTGGACCAAGTGGACAGCAGCGTGATCCGAGATCTGAACATCCTCAGCAGCCTTATTGAAAAGAGTGGGCTCACCATCCTGAGGCAGCAAAGACAAGAGGGCTTTCCTGAGACGTGTGTGCCTGTCTGGATGATGGCCCTGCAGAAGAGCCCCACTCGGGCCAGAAACGGGGTGACTGGAACGGGTCTGGAACTCAAGGATTTTGATTTGAGAGAGCGAGAGAACGAAGCAGCACACGGTAAACCCCGTTAACCCCCCCCCCGTCCATTTACAAAACAATGAGAAACTGCTTCAAAACAGTCACCAGAGCAAGTAGACAGTATGTTTTCCAAGTCAGTCAGTCTTTTCTTTACTTCCAAACGGGTGTCAGACATAAGGCCCAGAGGCTGGAACCGGCCCATCCGGAGCTCTTACGCAGCTCGCAAGCAACTAGTGCAGAGGGGGAGGAGACTGGGGGAGTGGGCGGGGCCACTCCAATTGTGGCTTCAGCATGGCGGAACAGCCTCGTCTGCAGCAGTCAAGCAGCGAGGGAGCGACTGCCCAGTGCTGACCGCTGGCTCTCCAGTCCACCCATACGGGTTTTCCTTTGCACCCCCCTCCCAGCCCACGGGGTCTTCCATTGAAGATACACCAACTTGGAGCTTACCAGCTCCTGTCCTTTATACAGTTTATATCTCCAGTACCTGGCATTACGTTTTACGGCACACCGGGCCTGGCCCGACAAAGGGACCTTTATGTGCAGTCCGGCCCTCGTAACAAATGAGCTCAACACCGCTGATCTGGATGATCTTACTATGTTACGGCTTTTTCGTGGTCAACCTAAATGCACTCAACACAGTTCTAAAAACACATTCTTGGAAATAAGTCCAATTCATTTCACTGCAACTTGCTAAAGATAAGTAATCCATACAACTGACATGCGGGTCCAGTTTTCCTGGCCATGCAAAGGAGCAATCATCAGACTGCTGCGACATTCCAGGCCAGCCTATGATGAATTCCCATCTATAGGTCAGCACACCGCAGAGGTCCTGTGGCTTGGCCATACACATGCTTAGAGTTACATACTTAAGATTTTTTGACAGATGAGGGACTTCAGAGTCTCTGAAATATGTTGAGATAGAAAGGAAGCCCCCCGTGCGGATGCAGCACTCCCCTGGATGTTATGTATGTGGGAAGTGCAAGCAGGGGAGGGGGGTGGCACACGTTTCTGCGCCCCACCTCCAAATGCATTGCATGAACTCAACATGTGGGTCTCTGTAGAGCATAAATAATTTCAAATATTTCTACCCTTTGCCAACTGCCTTTAAAAGGTTTGAACTTACAGGGTGTGGGATATTTCTGGTTTGTGAAGATCAGGCTTCTTTGAGCGGTTGCTAAACGGAGGCATCGAAAAGCATGGATCGAACAGGAGAATGTCAGTGTAGCCACACAGGAGAAATACACAGATTGGCACTGGGCACAGAATCCAACACTCTGGGCAGTTTTTTTTTAAAGAAATAAATTTCTAGTTATCTTAAAAGAGATGCTTGACGGTTTGCTTGCTCAGTAGCCAGTGAGAGTAAGATTTTCAGTGGTTGTTGGTGAAGCTTCACCTCGTTCTATACCAGAGGTCTTACTTTCCTGACTTGGAACCCACAAGGCACCAGCATGGGATCCACTGTAGCAGGAAATAATGTGACATCACAGTCACATGACAGGAAAAGAAGACGTTACAGTTATAAACTGACAGGGCTGAGACCAGGGGCGGCAGAGAACCATCGACAGGAAACAAGCCAAGAACCCAGCGGACTCAAGAGACCCTTTTGAGCCAGTTTGCTGTAGCAGTTAAGAGTGGCGGACTCTACTCTGGGAGAACCGGGTTCGGTTCCCCACTCTTCCACATGCAGCTGCTGGTGTGACCTTGGGTCACTTACAAGTTATTTCAGAGCTGTTCTCTCAGGAGCAGTTCTCAAAAGAGCTCTCTCAGCCCCTCCTACTTCACAGGGTCCCTGTTGTGGAGAGGGGAAGGAGATTGTAAGCCACTCTGAGACTCCTTTGGGTAGTGAAGGATGGAGACGGGCTCATCTCCTCAGCTGCCGGGACAAGAGGGACGCGCACGATCCCGGGTGCGAGGGGACTGGAGAAGGCCGGTCTTACCCAGGGGAGAATGTTTGGAGACGCTGCGGCAAGATCCCCGGGGAATCCCAAGAGGGCGGGACTAGGAGAGAAACCCACCATAGGGACGATAGAAGAGGTGACGGGCAGGTTAAGGGAGGAGTAAGAGTGCTGGGAAGGAAAAGGGACGGGGGGAGCATAAAAGGAGGGAAGCAAGGAGAGTCGGGGAGGATTTCGGAGGCGACTGGCCTGGCAATCGAGAGAGACGGAGACACAGCTGTCGACCCCGAGGAAGGTGACTCGGGGAGTGATGAAACTCCCTGACCCTTCCCTATCTGAGGCTCTCGCTTCCCTGCGGAACCCTGCCCAGCACGGCGAGTGTTCCTCCAAGGCCGGGAGCCACCCCGGGGCACGACACAGCTGATCTCCAGGCAAAAGAGATCCATTCACCTGGAGAATACGGCCGCTTTGGAAGGTGGGACTCTACGGCATTATACCCCACTGAAGTCCATCTCCTCCTCAAACCCCTCCCTCTTCTGGCTCCACCCCCAAAATCTCCAGATATTTCCCAACTCAGCTGGAAGCCCTACACCAGAGGCACAATCCATTCAGAAGGTCCTTCTCCAGGTCTCACTTAGATGAATATCTTGGGCTGTTCTGTTCATTTCAGTGTGCCTTGTACAGGAGAATTTCCAAAGGAATTTTCTGAAATTATCCAAAGGGGCTCTCTAAAACTATCCCAAGGGATTGTGCCACACGTACGCGTACGTCAATTGGCGTATTATGGAGACCACAAGGTGGGGCTGGGCCAGGCCATCACCCTACATAACAGAGGTGAGTTGTGGGGAATCAGGCACCGCACGTATGGGAAATAAGCTGTAACTCACGTCTCACTGTTATCCAGGCTGGGGCCTCCAAACGAAGCCTGAGTATTCTATAGTGTGCGAATTGCACGACGCACTGCTGTCGCAGGTGGGGTCCTGCATTTTGCCTCATCACAGGGCTCCCTCCAACAGACTGCACAGCAAAACTTATGTTTCAGCACACCAAAATGGCCTTTCATGTTGACTGTAATTAAAGTCTCCCTATGCATAACTTTCTCTCCGTGTTGGACACGCATCATTATAAAACCATCTATCACATACTGAATCTTGGCTATTACCAGCGTTGTAGCTTTTCTGTTTCCTTTGTAAACATCTCGGATTATAGCATGGTCAGACAGTAGATAATGGCCAAAGGAGTTTGACTGTGAGATGTGATTAAAACCAGTTGTGTTGATCCACCCCCCACACACACATAG
>NW_015162515.1:69183-70633 GCF_001447785.1 Gekko japonicus | reverse complement strand
GCAAATTGTCTTTTTTAAAGGTCATTGTAACCTTGGTGAACGAGTAAATAAATGTTCCCGCTGAAACAATTCTGTTTATCTAACAAGATTGTAAAAACTGCCTTTCACAATTGAGCCATATCCACACAGCACTTACTTATTTATATACTTATACTGTACTTTTCTCCCCAATGACAATGGCATTCTCCCCCTCTCCCTTTTATCCTCACAGTAACAACAGCCCTGCAGGGTAGGTTAGGCCAAGAGAGTGACAGGCAGGGCCGGCTCACCCACTAGGCGAACTAGGCATTCGCCTAGAGCGCCGGGCCCTGGATGGGGTGCCGAACTGTGCCTCTCCCCCGCCAAAAGCCCGTGTGCTATTGCTGCTCCCAGCCACGTGGCATGGGGCACATGAAAGCTGAGTGCAAGGCCGCCTCGCCTTCCCCCTCCGCCCGGGGTCATCTTTTGTAAATCCAAATGTGGGGTGTTTTGGTTTAGGTGCCCGGAAACCTTGCCAACTCCTCCTCGCTCGCCTAAAGGGGGAGAGAATTAGGACTTCCTTCTCTCCAGGCTCTGCCTTGAGGTTGGCAACCCCATAATTGGGTGCACGGGGGGGGGCCCAGAAGGTAGCCCCGCCTAGGGTGCAAAAAAACCTCGGGCTGGCCCTGGTGACAGGCCTAAGGTCACCCAGCAAGCTGCCATGCCGGAGTGGGGATCTGAATCTGGGCCTCCCTGATCCTAGTCTGACTATGCAATGTTGGCTTTCCAGGTGTCATAGAGTAGAGTTGCCAGTTCTGTGTCAGGAAATACCTGGAGATTTGGGGGGTGGAGCCTGGGGAGGGGCGGGGATTGGGAAGTGGAGAGACCTCAGCAGGGCATAAGGCCATATAGAGCCCACCCTCCAAAAGCATCCATTTTCTCCAGGGGAACTGATCTTGTCCACATGGAGATCAGTTGTAATAGCAGGATATCTCCAGGTGCCACCTGGGGGTTGGCAACCCTAGGCATAGAGCTATGGCAGGTGACTGGCATGAGACCATATGCCTATTGAACTTAACCCATGAGTACAGTTGCAGTGGAACAAGCCCACCTGTCAGAAGGTGCATCCTTTTTTTTTTTTTTTTTTGCAAAATTCTGACATGATTCTCTGTTCCTATAACTCTGCTCCACAAAAACCACAAGGGTGGGTTGCCAGTACTGGGGCGGGGGGGGGATTGTCATAAATGGCTGAGGAGTTTCCAGCAGTGATGTCTGGAATTTACTGGTATATCTGTGTTAAATGCAACCAGGGGTCATTTCCTGCAGGAGCGCACAGGAGCGGAGCTCCAGCAGTAAAGAGCCCAGGGGGCGGGCACATGCAACAAGCCCCACCCCCTGCTCCCAGCAGCCCCGGGCCACAAGGAGCAAGAAGCAGTCAGGTAAGTTGCAGAGCCCCCCCCCCCCGCACCCCAAAACCGGCCAGTGGCACAGT
>NW_015162515.1:65538-69149 GCF_001447785.1 Gekko japonicus | reverse complement strand
GAGGGCAGATCGTCATGCCCCCCCCCCCAATAGCTAGCAATCCAAGACAGTCCAGTCGAGCCTGAGCGGTGGGTGTTGCCTTCTGACATACTTCCGGTGATGTCAGGGGTGTGTGGCATATGCAAATAAGTTATGCTAATGAGTTATGCTAATGTGCTCCTGCACCTCTTTTGCTATGAAATGACCCCTGAATGCAACTATGTTAAAACTGGCAAAAAAGAGAGAGAGAGATGCTAGTGCTTAAGAATTTCACCTCTTTTCCAAGAAAATCCTCTCCTTTTTTTACCTTAGAGCAAACAAACACGTTGTTAGGCTGAAGGGAATTCCTCCTGCGGTATTCTGGGGTTTATTTACTTACCTCATTTGTGCCCTGCCGCCTTTCTCCCAAAGGGGCTGACATCATTTCCCTCTCCCCCACTCTCCTCTCAACAGCCCCGTGAGATAAGTGAGGCAGTCACCCAGCCTGCAGTCACCCAGCAAGCGTCCATGGCACAGTGGGGATTCGAACCCGGGTTTCCTGGATCCTGGGCAGAAATTCAAAAAATATAGTTCCCCCTTCCAGTAAACTGCCCCAACAGCCTCAAAGAGCAGCAGATTGGAAGTATGAGGCATGAACTGCTCCTTGTTCAAGCAGGCAGTAGTAGCGGTGAAGACTAGAACACACAGCCCTGGATTGCCCCAAGCCATGATTGAGCAAATATCCTTTGAAACATGCTTCCAACTCACGGTTTTTCAAGGTAAGCCTCAAGAATAGTTCAACCATGGTTAAAGCAAATTGCAAAACTGAGTGGGTGGTCTGCTTGCCAACCTGCAGGTGGGCCCTGGAGTTCTTCCAGAATGACAACGGATTACAGAGGTCGGTTTCTCTGGAGGGAAACGGCTGCTTGGTAGGGTGGACGCTGCGGCATTACACCTTGCTGAGCTCCTTCCCCTCCCTAAGCCCTGGCCAGCCCTAAAACTCCAGGATTCCCCAACCCTAGGGCCTTTCTGCGCTCTCCTTTTAATCCATGTTCACTGGGGTGTCCTCCAAGCAGTTCTGCACTAAAATCGAATTCAACCTTCTTTTTAATCCAGGGTTTTTTCTCCCATCCTGCACTAAAATCGCGCCCAACCTTCTTTTCATTCCGGGTCGCCCCCCCCCCCCAATTCTCCATGACGTGACCTCCCTTCAGTGGTCAGCCCGGTCTCAGCCTGCTGCGGCCCCCGAGGTTATTTGGATGCCCTTTTGCCACGGACTTAAATTGCCTCGACTCACTACCAGGGAGTTTTGGATCCCTCGCCCTGCAGCTCGCCCAGGATTGCCAGCTCCATGTTGGGAAATACCAGGAGATTTTGGGGGGTGAAGGGCCGCAGAGTCCACCCTCCAAAGCGGCCATTTTCTCCAGGGGAACTGATTTTTGTCAGGAGATGTCCATGCCCCCATCTGAAGGCTGGCAGCCCTAGCCCACATCTCTGTCCAAATATTATGCCACTTTCAGCACAGTGCCCTGGGCGGTTTCTGCAGCATACTGGCATGGCTTGAACATTTTTCAAAAATAACCCAGGCTCGGTCTCCAAAAAGGCAGGGGAAAAAACCTTCCTCCTTCTCAGTCTGATGACTGATACGAAGTGCCTCCGCTGAGATTTCTCCACAGAGACATTGGGTTTTCCTGGCAAGGAGGCCCACGAGATACTCAGCAGAATGTCTATGGCTTTGCATGTCAGGGAGAGCCAGGAGGCCCAGCATGCCAGCCAAGGGAAACACGGCGCTGGTCCCAAGAACGCTTTTACAGAGACAGAGGCACACAGAGGATTTGGAGGAGACGACTGAGGCGGGCTCCTTTTCATGTTATTTTTCTTCATAAATTCCCAGCAAAAAAGTCAAAGGATCCGAATGGAGATAGCTTGTTGCGGGTGACGATGGTGGTTGTCTGAGTGTCTAATGTTCTCAGTCAATTAGGGAACCCTTAATCCACCCTCCCGCCTCCTTTTGAAACCCCAGCTGTTCACACAGAGTGGTCTGTCAAGCAAAGGTTTTCATGGCCAAAAGCCCAAGAAAAGGGAGTCCCGCCCCCCCTCCTCAAATCAGGGGCGAACAACCCAAGGAGGGGAAGGCAAGAATCACGCAGGTCTCTGTGAAACGGGGCCTGGCAGTCACTAGACAAATAATCCCTGGAAGCCGTGAAGCTTCGCTGACTGAGGAGGCAGACAGGCCTGAAGAGAGAAGGAAGCCACAACTGAAGCATAAAGACGGGCCTTGCCCTGCCCATTGTGGTCAGAACATTCTGACACCTCATAAATTACACGCAAAGGCCCAAACAAAGCTTCAAGAGGCCGCGCTGAAGTCTGCGTTTCTTTTCGCATTGCCTCTCTCGACACACCGGCTTTCTAAAAAAATTATTTCGAACATCACCACATTGGGTGAACTTTACTCATGAGACGGCTACTTATATATATAATAATAAATACTCGTGTTAAAAAGTTGCCCCAGACCCTCTAATTCAGCCCTGTGTCCCAAGCCAGCGTAGGGTTGCCAGCTCCAGGTTGGGAAACTCTTGGACATTTTGGGGGTGGAGCCGGGGGGGGACAGGAGGGACCTCAGCAGGGTATAAGGCCACAGAGTCCACCTTCCAAAGCGGCCATTTCCTCCAGAGGAGCTGATCTTTACAGCCTGGAGATCAGTTGGAATTCTGGGAGATCTCCAGCTACCACCTGGAGGCTGGCACCCCTGGGTGTCACACTAGTATCTGGGATACCCAGGTTTCAGTCTCCACTCAGCCATTAAGGTGACATTGGCCCAGTCATTCTCTCTCTTAGGGTTGCCGGCCTCATAGTTGGCATTGCCACCCTCCAGGTCAGGTCTGGAGATCTCCCAGAATTCCAGATGCTCTCGAGACTACAAAGACCGGTTCCCCTGGAGAACATGGCTTCTTTGGAGTGTGGACTCTACGGCATTATACCTGTGGAGGTCCACCACCCCTAAATCCTGCCCTCCCTGGGCGCCACTCCCAAATCTCCAGGAATTTCCCAACCCAGAGCTGGCAACACTACAAATAGTGTTACTGGTGAGGACAAAATGGAGGAGGAGGAGTGGATGAGGAGTGGATGTAGGGTTGTTAGCCAAATTGCTGTATTTACAGCAATTGGCAAATTAAAAATGGGTGCTTGCCAACTATACCAAGGTCCTGTTCCCACCAAGGGTTACCAGAGAAGGAGTCGAGGCTGGTGTAGTTAAAATAAATGTCTTTTACTTAAGAAAATAAATCTCATACAAACAATACTGATGCACTCACACATTCAATCAAGTTCCTTAGAAATACAGTATTAAAATAAGTACATTTGCACTAGCAGGTAGGGTGATGATGGGTGATACTTATCTGTCTTCTCAACTCAGTTGTTCCAATGAAGATTGGATGATAAGAAAATAGAAATCTAGGGAGTTCAAACACACAACTAGAACCAGCCAGCACGGGTGGGTCTCTTGACTGCAGATCAAGAGATCAAAGTAGAGGCAAGGGTTTGGGTATAGCAAGCTGGACAAAAGGGGAGTATAAAGCAGACAGGGGTTGTTTCGGGGGATGCTAGCTAGGAAGGGCCAGGTGAATGGTCCTTACCTTTTATAGGTGGTCTTT
>NW_015162515.1:53526-65419 GCF_001447785.1 Gekko japonicus | reverse complement strand
AGGATGCTTCATTGAAGTGCAGATGAAGCCTGGCCATTCCTCTGGTCATCAAAGGTCCATCTGGCAGGAAATGCCAATGTAGAAACAAAGCAGAGATGTGGAGTGCGTGACCACAAACAATTCAGCAATGGGGGCTGCTTCTTCTCAAGTTGTTGTTTTGCTGACAACAATGGAGATGTGTGCTTCCTCACCAGGCTGGTAGCTGAAACCTCATTCATGTGGTAAGGCTTATGCAGGCACCTTCTATGTGTAGTATCACAACATTTGACTTGTACAGCTTTCTGAGCCTATGTGTGCACAGTCCATAGTGTAGCAATAAACATAGTCCATAACTCAAATATCAATCTCATTCCTTAACAGGGTGCCCCTTTGGGACCTTGTTGGGGGAGGCGGGGCAGCCAGCTCTGGGTGGGGAAATACCTGGAGACTTTGGGGGTGGAGCCTGTGGAGGGCGGGGCTTGGGGAGGGAAGGGACTTCGGTGGGGCGGAATGCCACAGAGTCCACCTTCCAAAGCGGCCACTTTCTCCGGGGGAGCTGGTCTCTGGCACCTGGAGATCCGTGGTAACAGCCAGAGGTCTCCAGCCACCACCTGGAGGTTGGCTACCCTATGAGGGAGAGCAGGGAACAAATATCTAAATTAATGAAGCTCAGGGTGTCCTGTCACTAAAACACCAAGAATAGCTACTTGTGTCACTGTGGTTCCGATTGAAATCGAGGAAGGCAATTCTATAATGACTGGTCTTGACAAGGAAGAGTGGGCCAGTCTGCAGGGGCCCAAGTCACCTGGGCTTTAAAGGACAATTCTGAGTGGGGGAGGACGAGAGAGTGACTTGGGAGCCGAGCACGGGGGAAGGTTCTTTCTCTCGTGCCATTTCCCAATTAGAAATGGTCCCTTCCTCGAGGATTGTTTAAACCACAGCAGGGAAGTGACCGAAATTGAGGGGGTTTTGTGTGTGTGTGTGGAGGGGTCTTACATGTTTCCAGTTGAGGAAATGCTGGTGCTGGTGTGTGTGTGGGGGGGGTCAGTCTCATCTTCCCAGGCACTGCTGTGGCCAAGTTACACCATTAGAATTCCTGTCTCACAGTTCGAGCGTCATCTTTGCCCCTAAGATTCCGCAGCTATAAACTTTGGAGAAAATAGATGGGAGTCTCCTTGGTCCTCAGGGCTTATGACCCACAACGAAAGGCTTGCCAGCAGCTTTTGATTTCCAAACGGCTGGCATCTGTGTGGGGCTTGAGACTGCCAACCTCTAGGCAGGGCCTGCCCAGAGTTCTCTGGGGATTATGACTGACTTCCAGACCACAGACATCAAGTCCCACAGAGATCAAATGGCAGCTTTGGAGGGCGGACTCGATGGCATCACGCCCCTGCCGAATTCCCTCTGATCCAGGAAATTCCCCAACCCAGATATGGCAACGCTGGTGGGACCAAAGAGAGGGCCTGGGATAGATGGTGGCAGAGTTTAACGGGGTCCAATGGGAGCAGGGCTCCCAACAGTGGGCGATTCTGCATCTGGCGTTCGCTCCACATTTTCTCAACTGGGAGGGGGAAAGTGCAGCTCAAAACCACATTCAAAAACCTCCTGGGCAACGCCATACTGACTGAAAGGTCACCCCTGAATGGCCATAAAGCTATGCAGAAGGTACCACAAAATCCGATGCTCAAAGAAAGTGAAAGCGGCCTGGAGGGTGGAGGCTACCATAAAACCCGATGATCAAAGGAAGTGAAAGCGGCACGCAATGCAGAGGGGAATTTTTGTTCCAACCTGGGTTTCATAAGTCGCTCGCTTACCAAAGCAGTTGGAGAGTGATTCAGCAAGAACACAGCTTTATTCTTCAACTCGAACACAACTCCAACACGGATCAGCATCTGATAGCCAGAACAGCCTTGACATTGCAGCTGTCCTGCTTTTAAACATTCCCGGCTAATGTAGCCACACCCACTGTACAATTACCAACCAATAAGGTTGTTTGCATAAGGACCAATCACGGATGTTCCCGCTCAGGGAGCTTGCTTGAAGGTGATTGGTTAGGTGCTTCCTGGGCTAGTAACACGATTGGATGGATTTGGATCCTAGCCCAGGACGAAGCTTAACATTACAAGTCAATGAGATGTTTCACAACATATCATGCATTCAAGGCAGCTTTGAATACACTACATGGAGGGGAAAGTTAACGGAATCAGCCTCTCTTTTGTGCCTGCGGTTGGCAAATCACTTGGTCTGAACCTGTGTTTAGGCTCTCGCTCGGGTCAGAGCTCCGGTCCCAACCTGTTATGTATGGAATGGAATGTATGTATACAGAGCTTGAGTCTGATGTAAGGTATTGAAAACCAACCTATCAGAACCAGCGAAGTTCTGGAGGGAAGCAAAGTGATTGGTCTTTATGTACAATTTATGATTGGATGTTATCCGACATGGGGGCGTGGCTTGCCAAGCCCAGACTGTTTAAAAAGGAGCCTGTTGCTCTGTTGACACAACCCCTGGCCTCTTTGAGCTCACTGGAACCTGTTGCTGGAAGCGACCCTTGCATGCGGCACCGCATGCGGCATTGCTTACTGGGAAGGAACTCAACAACTGGACTCTTTAGTGCACGCACCACGTGAGCTACACTGTTCACACGGGAACACTAAGGATTTGGCCACATGTTACTGTTTCTTCTGTCTTTACTTTAGGGGGGGTTCTTTTGCAAATTTATCTGTCAACATTGCTTTATCAAGGAGGAGAACAGCAAGGAATGACAGGGAGAAGGGAGGGAAACTTTAGCCCTGTCCTCCCTGCCATTTTCTCACTGAGAACAACCACTCTTGATTTTGGGGAGTTGTGTGTGTGTGTGTGCGTGCACCAATGTTCCCTCTAAGCTGTGGAGTCTTGTGAGCAAAACTTCTACTTTGTGAGCTACTGGCATTAAAGTTGTGAGCGAGTGATTTGGCTACTGCATAAATTAGTTTGCTCCGGAGCCCTCCTTCCTGAGCGGAGACAAAAATGTGTGAGCCGGAGGCTGAAAAACTGTGAGCTAACTAACTCAGCTTAGAGGGAACAGTGGTGTGTGCGTGCACCTGGAATTCATGGTTGACTTCTGGTGCCCCCCAGTGGGGCTTGGATGTTTCAGAGAGGTGGCTTGCTATTGCCTGCCAGCCCGGGTATTCCTTGGAGGTCTCCCTTCCAAGTACTTACCAGGGTCAGTCCTGCTTAGCTTCTGAGATCTGATGAGATCAGGCTTGCCTCCAGGGCTATCCAGGTCAGAGCAAGAACAACCACTCTTGAACTGTTTTTTACCCCTGCTTGGGAGTACTCCTACAAGAACCTATATTCCTTCCCCAGCAAGGATAAAAGTAGTTCAGTTTTACCGAAAAAATTCTAACCCTAAATTCTGGCTTTTATACGTAAAAGAAATCTGGCAACTGGTTGGTTGAAAATGTAACTTCTAGAGGGCTCCTAGTGTCCTGGCCCCACTGGTGGACCTCCTGAGGGCACCTGGTATTGTTGGCCACTGTGTGACCCAGAGTGTTGGACTAGATGGGCCATTGGCCTGATCAAAAATTGGCATCTCTCTGTGTTTTTTCAAGAATGGAGTGACTTTAAAATATATCTGGAAAAGAACTGGGATGTGAAACAAAACTTAATATGTTCTGAGGGCACCTGGTATTGTTGGCCACTGTGTGACCCAGAGTGTTGGACTAGATGGGCCATTGGCCTGATCAAAAATTGGCATCTCTCTTATGTTCTTATGTAACTGAACGTTTTATTTACATCATTTATACCACCCGTTCTTCCTAAAGCAGTTGACATTGTTCTCTCCTCCATGTTATGCTCACAGCTATCCTGTGAGGTAGGTTAGGATGCCAGTAGGGACGATGGCCTCCAGGTGGGGCCTGGGGATCCCCCAGAATTACAGCTCATCTCCAGACTACAGAGATCAGTTCCCCCTGGAGAAAGTGGATGCTTGGGAGGGTGTGGACTCCGTGGCATCGTAGCCCACTGGGGTTCCTGTCCTCCCTGGTCTCCATCCTCAGATGTCCAGGAGTTTCCCTACCTGCCTCTGGCAACCCTCCCCCCGTCCCCCACTGGAGGCTGGGATGACCGGGCAATCCTAGACGAGAGTGTAGCACTGGCCCAGAGTCACCCAGCAAGCTTCCATGGCAGAATGGAGATTCGAACCTGGGCCTTCCAGATCCCGGTCTGATACTCTAATCTCTGTGCCATGCCAGCTCTTAAGTGGTTAAATTTGGCATAGTATTTAGACCTGATGGAAGTTTTTTTAAAAAAAACCCTGTCTCACATTGGAGAGTTTTACAAGTGTTTTCATGAATAATTATATTAGGAATGCCAAGGCCTGCTTTACTGAATCAAAAATAAACCCTGATGTAAATTTTTAAAAAATCCAATCTCCTCCTCCTTCCTTCTTCCTCTTCTTCTTCTTCTTCTTCTTCTTCTACTTCTACTTCTTCTTCTTCTTCTTCTTCTTCTTCTACTTCTACTTCTTCTTCTTCTTCTTCTTCTTCTTCTACTTCTACTTCTTCTTCTTCTTCTTCTTCTTCTTCTACTTCTACTTCTTCTTCTTCTTCTTCTTCTTCTTCTACTTCTACTTCTTCTTCTTCTTCTTCTTCTTCTTCTACTTCTACTTCTTCTTCTTCTTCTTCTTCTTCTTCTACTTCTACTTCTTCTTCTTCTTCTTCTTCTTCTTCCTCTTCCTCTTCCTCTTCCTCTTCTTCCTCTTCTTCCTCTTCCTCTTCGAATAACAACCTGTCCCATTACAGGTAAGTAGCCTTATTCACTACCTTAGGATACAGACCATGGAGACGCCTGATCCCATGAGCATAATCTGTGCCTATGAACAGACCTCTTCATTTGGATAGAATTGTGCACGTGTAGGCACAGGATCACGTGCAAAGTTGAGAAACCAAAAGGGGAGGGAGGGAAATGTCCCTTTTGAGAAACAGAGTTCTACGGCTATGTTGGGGGGGGGAAGAAATCAGATAATTGGGATCTTTATGATTGCTGTTAAAAATGTTCTGGAACCAATTCAAATACCAATCAGAAACCACATTGTTCAGTTAAATCACTTTCAGATGCCATTTCAGATACAGAGTACAATTACTCCCAGTTTTCAAATGTAATGCTGCGTCTTTTTTTTCTTTCAAAAAAGCAACCCTTATTTTCCCTTATTTTAGTTTTATCCCCTTTGGCAGAAGTTCAGGCCTGCCACAGATGATCTATGGATGAGTTTTCAGCTTCTCCTTCATGACTTAAGCCTTGCTGAACCTACTAGGCTGTTTTTAAGAGTCTCATTAGACAGGAAGGCTGTTGGCTTTCTGTGTTCTAGAAGTCTGGCAGAGCTGAAAGGACCAAGATGGCGGCCCAACGGCTCTCTGGAACTCTGTACATTTGTATAAAGATACTGTGATTAGGGTTGGCATGTCTCTGAAGCACCCAGGTCTGAGTCCTTAGGGCCAGTTCGCTTAGGGACAATGCAGTGTGTGTGTATAAAAATGCCAGCAAGTCACAGCTGACTTATGGCAGCTCCTAGTGGGGTTTTCAAGGCAAGAAATCTTCGGAGATGGTTTAGCCATTGCCTGCCTCTGCGTAGTGACCCTGGCTTTCCTTGGTGGTCTCCCATCCAAATACTAACCAGAACTGACCCTAATTAGTTTCTGAGATATGACGAGATCAGACTAGGCTGGGCCATTTAGGGCAGGGCACCACTCCTTATCTCCCAGACCCCCACCCCTAAGGACCAATCCACACATTACAAAGTCCTCAGGCCCCCAAGCGGCTACCATGAGCTTTGTCTGTCGGGCATTCTCGGGAAGTTGCACGCTCAGACCAGGGTTGCCAGGTGGGTGCAGGCCTGATGTGGATTCGGAGTGGGCGCGCACATCCCTTTTCTTCCAGCAGTCCTTTCTGACACTGGTAAACTTTGTGACCACTGTCACAGATCAGGAGGCAGCCATGGGAAGAGGTAATATGGCAGGGGAAATATGTTTGGGGAGGGTGGGGAGGGAGATCAGCAGGGCTGTCTGTGACGTCACTCGAACATTTAGATTTTGCTTGGACTCTGTGATTATACCATAGAGGGCGCTCCAAAGCTGCCGTGTCCTCCAGGTCTGAAGACCAACCAGACCAACCAGAAGGGTAGTGGTCTTTGACTTGGTTCTGAGTGGGTAAGAACATAAGAGATGCCAATGTTGGATCAGGCCAATGGCCCGTCCAGTCCAACACTCTGTGTCACACAGTGGCCAGAAATACCAGGTGCCATCAGGAGGTCCAGCAGTGGGGCCAGGACATTAGAAGCCCAAGGGTCTCAAACCTTGTGAGAGATGTAGGGGCTGTTACACCAATTGAAAACAGTGCCCACAATGCTATTAAGTTCAGCACTCAGGTCAATGGAAAGTTACCCTAAAAGTCCAAGATTGTGACCAGGCCCATAGCCACAGAAGAGCCCCACCATGGAAGAGCCCCCCCACCCCAGGGATGATAGCAGACCCCCCCACCCCCAGTGCGCCGTGCTCCTTGCCCTGCCTGCCACAGCTTCGGGAGAGAAGAAGAAGGAGGAGGAGAGACTGGATTTACACCCCATGGCCCTTCACTACCCGAAGAAGTCTCAGAGCGGCCTACAATCTCCTTTCCCTTCCCCTCCCCACAACAGACACCCTGTGAGGTCAGTGGGGCTGAGAGAGCTCTGACAAACTGCTCATGAGAGAACAGCTCTGAAAGAACTTATGACTGACCCAAGGACACAACCGTAGCTGCATGTGGAGGAGGAGTGGGGAATCAAACCCGGTTCTCCCAGATTAGAGTCCACGCACTTAACCACGACACCAAACTGGCTGAACAGCGAGGCAGAGCCGGGGAGACAGGCAGGGCAGCATGCTTTGTGGTTGGAGGGAGGCTGGGGGCTGGGCACACTGCCCTCTGCCTGCCGGCCATACTTAGCGCCTTGTGGTTGGAGGGGAGGGAGGAGGCTGGGGCACGTGGTGTGTCTGTGGGAGGAGTGCTGCGGTGGTGGCGGGCAGCAGGGGCAACATGCTCAACAGTGGCACTCCATGTGCCGGCAGGTGAGTGCTGCCCCTTTGCTCTGCCCCGAGCTTGCCTGCCTCCTCTCTGCAGCCTCTCTGTCAGTGGCGGCTGGTGGACACGTGGGGAGGTGGAGCCCTCCCTGAGGACAGCTCTGCAGCACCTGGAGCAGTATGGCTGCGTCTTGCAGGAGAAATGGCTTCCAACGTGCAGCAGCGCAGACACCAGGGTGACCCTGGGTTTTGGGCAAAACTTTTATGGCAGAAGCTAATTACTACCATAGGAGTTTGCCTAAAACCAAGAGCATCACCCCCTGACCATGGGCCTGTGACATCAAAAGTGATGTCACGTAGGCGTGGCCCCACCCCTCACATGACACACACACACACCCCGTGAGAAAATTTCTGGCTGCAGGCCTGACTCTAACACTTGATTTCAAAAGAGGGAACTTTACAAAAATGAGGGGAATAGTAGAAAGGAAGCTGAAAGGGAAACACCAGAGCGTTAACTCCCTAGAGGATGCTTGGAAGCTACACCAATTGAAGCCCAAATAGAATGCATTCCACAGGTTAGGGAAGAGGAGGAGGAGGAGAGTTGGATTTATACCCCGCCCTTCACTTGGAGCCTCAGAGCAGCTGACAATCTTCTTCTGTTTCTCTCTCCACAACAGACCCCCTGTGAAGTAGGTGGGGCTGAAAGAGGTCTGAGAGGACTGCTGTAGAGAGAACTGCTCTGAGAGAACTGTGACTGTCCCAAGGACACCCAGCTGGCTGCATGTGGAGAAGTGAGGAATCAAACCCGGTTCTCCAGTCCACCACTCTTAACCACTATACCAAAATGGCACTGCCAAGTCTAAAAGAAGTATAAAAAACAAGGACCCCAGTGGTAAAAAACAACACAGCAAAAAGAAGGATCAACGCACTGTGATCAAGACTGTAAATCCAGTGAACAATGTTACTGAGTATTAGAAGTATATTACATATGATTACGTAGTACAACATATGTAATATCAAAAAGAATATCAAACTTGCCTATATGTACAAATGACTTCTCCACCATATGAACAATCTAATACATTCAACATGACAAAAAAGTCCAACTCAAAAAAAGTCCCAGTCAACACAAGATTCTCTTTAAAGGTGAATACTTGTAGAAATCTCTGGGCTGGATTCAACGGATGTCCGGTAAACAAATCCGTTTTAAGACATTTTTATAAAGAATTGCCCATATTCAAACAAAATCAAGTTGTCCAAAATATTTTCCACAATACATGCTAAGCCTGAAATTTTGAAGCGGAATGCCAGCCCTGAGAAAGGTCGCATGGAAGCCTTTTCCTTCAGAAAAAGACCTGAGACCCAGCAGCCCTGCCGGCAGGATTGGGGGGGGGGGGGCATCAGCTTTTGAAAGTCAAAGTTCCCTTAGTCAGATACGACCACAAAGATCAGTTCCCCTGGAAGAAATGGCAGCTTTGGAGAGGACTCTACCATATAACACAGAGTCTAGGCGCAATGTAAGTTGTAGGAGTATTTGGAAGCATGAAGCTCTAGTTGTCCCCTGGCACAATTGAATTACCTGACCCATGAACCCAGGGGAGAATCGATTTCATCTACTGAACAGGTGTCGAAGTGGCTGCAAGGTTGAAAGAAATGAAAATAAAAATAAATTATTTATTTATATTTATTATTTTATTAATTAGATTTCTACCCCGCCCTCCCGCCGAAGCAGGATTATCATATGGCATAGCCAGGAGAGCCTAAGATTGTCTGGCAGCTTGAAGTTCTAGCTCTTTTAGTGGCGAGCTAGACTTCTTTTTTGGGCTGAGAGAGCTGTGAAAGAGCTGTGACTGACCCAAGGTCACCCAGCTGGCTTCATGTGGAGGAGGGCAGAATCGAACCTGGTTCTCCAGATTAGAGTCCGTCACTCTTTATGTTATTGTTTGTTTGTTTGTTTATTAAATTTCTATCCCACCCTCCCGCCGGAGCGGCTCAGGGCGGCTTACACACAACTTTAAAACCAGCATAAATATATGCATAAAATACAATTCAATAAAATTCCAAATAAATACAGTTAAAACCATTTAGATGTGGTGGTAGTATCATGTAGTCAAGTGCAAGTGCAGCACAGCCGATGAAATCATTCTTACTGGAAGGCCCAGTGAAAAAGCTCCATTTTCACGGCCCTGCAGAATTGCTGGAGGTCCCGCAGTGCTCTGATCTCACTAGGGAGCTCATTCCAGAGCGTCAGCGCCACCAAAGAGAACGCCCTGGTCCTAGTTAACTGCCAACTTGGCGTCCCTAGGCCCAGGGAGGTCCAGGCGGTTTTGAGTTCCAGATCGCAGTGCTCTCTAGGGGATATGCGGGGAAAGGCGGTCCCTCAGGTAGACAGGACCCTGACCATAAAAGGCTTTAAAGGGCAAAACCAGCACCTTGAAGCATATCCGGAACGCTGTTGGCAGCCAGTGCAACGACTTCAGCACAGGCTGGATGTGCTCCCGCATAGGGAGAACCATCAACAGCCTGGCTGCAGCGTTCTGCACCAGCTACAGCTTCCGGAGTTGCCCCAAGGGCAGCCCCATGTAGAGAGCATTGCGGTAGTCCAACCTCGAGGTGACCATCGCGTGGATCACTGATGCCAAATCATTGTATTCGAGGAAGGGGACCAACTGCATAATCAGCCGAAGATGGTAAAAAGCTGTCTTTGCAGTGGCTGCTACCTGGGCCTCCATTGTCAGGGAAGCATCCAGGAGCACTCCCAAGCTCCTGACCCTCAGTGCTGGCACCAACGGCGCCCCACCGAAGGCTGGTAGTGGGACCCCTAACCCCGAACTGCTCTGATTCAGGCAAAGGACCTCCGTCTTCGTCGGATTCAATTTCAATCGACTCAGCCTAAGCCATCCCGCCACATCGTGCAGGGCCCGGTCCAGATCTTCTGGGGTAGAGCCAGACTGACTACCCAGCAACAGATAGAGCTGGGTGTCATCCGCATATTGGTGACACCCAAGCCCATACCTCCGGGCAATCTGGGCAAGGGGGCGCATATAGATGTTAAATAGCATTGGGGAGAGCACTGCCCCTTGTGGCACTCCACAAATCAGTGGGTGTCTTCGGGACTGCTTCTCCCCAAGTGCCACGCTGTGTCCCCAACCCTGGAGAAAGGAGACAAGCCATTGCAAGGCAAGCCCCCGAATCCCCCACGTCAGCGAGGCGGTGGTGAGCAGCTGATGATTGACCATGTCGAACGCCAACAGCTCCAACAACAGCAGCACTGCTGTCCTGCTCTGATCCAGATGCTTCCAGAGGTCATCCGTGAGGGCGACCAGTGCTGTCTCCATCCTGTGACCCGGGCGGAAGCCGGACTGGAAGGGATCCAGCGTGGAAGTGTCATCCAGAAAGCTCTGCAACTGTATCGCCACTGCCCTCTCTACTAATTTGCTCACGCCGATAGTTGGCCAATTCGGCCGGGTCCAGAGATGGTTTCTTTAGGAGAGGGTGGACCATCGCTTCCTTGAGAGCCCCTGGGAACAGCCCCTCGGAGAGGGACCTGTTAATAATATCCCTAAGGGTGCCTCGTAACCCCTCACAGCCAGCTTTAAGTAGCCAAGAGGGGCACGGATCAAGGCTGCATGTGGTTGGGTGTACCGTTGAGATCAGTCTGTCAGCTTCCTCTAGGCTGAGTGGAACAAAACAATCAAGAATGGGACCAGAAGATGCACATGGAGCCTTGAGTTCACTCACTGTCTCAATTGTGGCCAGGAGGTCATGGCGTAGTAACAAGACTCTGTCTGCAAAATAGCTCACAAAAGCCTCACAGCCTATATCCAATTCCCTAGTATTTTGTCTGCCCTGTGGCAGAGTTCCAGCCCAGTTACCTTTATTGGCATGTAACCCTAGGAAACCCATATACCAAAAAAACACCACCAACAACAACCACAGCATAGAATAATACTTGCAAAATACAGAAACAAGAAATTACCAAGTAAGTATACCCATCAATTAAATAAAGGGCGAATAGAAATGGCACAAAAAAGAAATTTAGCAACAGTTCCTGTTATCTCAAGGCTTGGATGATCAAGAAGAATAAGGATCTTTAAGCAATCAAGATATTCTTCTAATTGAGCCAAAATAAAATTTAGAAATTTCAGTCGTTTCGATATTATCATTTGTGCATGGACATCATCTGTCAGAAAAGGGCACATCATTTGTGCATGGACATCATCTGTCAGAAAAGGGCACATCCTGAAAGCAGCCAGATAATAAGGTCGAAGGTAATACATTGAATCTCGCCAAAGAGAGGGCTCTACGGAGTTTGGGGGTGTGAAGTTGGTACAGATAAGAGGCAGGTTGGCTGACTTTAGGAGATATTCCAAAATACAGGGGTGAACAGGTTTTATTAGCAGCATTATACAGTGAGTGTAGCTCAGAACAAAGTAGATTGGCTCTTATAATTGAAAAAGCCTCAGATTCGGAAGTAAGGAGTAAGGAATCTAAGGCGATATCCAGGGATTTAATTTTGGATTCTATATAGGTAATCCAGTTAGAGTCATTAGATTCCAGTAGAAGCTGATAGGTGTGTAGTAGAGATGGGACTATATAGATTTTCCCCTGTTTTGATTATTCATATTTCTCTGGTTTTTATAGATTTATTCTTTAAGTAATATTTTATTAGGATGTTAGAAAGGCCTGTTATATAGAAGGCTTTCCTCTTGTAGGTCTGATATTGTTAGCAGACAACATAATAGGTACAAAGTTCATGATTCTGTAGTTCTTAGGGCAAACCTTTCAATGTCTGGGTCAGATAGGATTTTAGTCTCGTATCAGTAATGAATACTTTTGTTTGGGGAAGAACAAGCTTTAGCTGATATGCCTTAGGTCATGTC
>NW_015162515.1:2613-53056 GCF_001447785.1 Gekko japonicus | reverse complement strand
TCTTCCTGAAAAATAAAATTTGGAAATTGCTGCCGCATTTACTTTGGTCATATTAATTGCTGTTTTTCAATGACATACCCAAGAGGTATTGTATTGAAAATGAACACCAAGATATTTAAAGACCGTGACCTGTTCGAAGGAATGACCATTGATTTTCCAGTCATGGAACTTCCAGGAGTTGGAAAAAACCACTACTTTGGACTTCTCATAATTTAACCCCAGGTAGTTGGCAGCACAATATTCATAGCAGTGATCAAGTAAACGCTTTAACCCCAAACGAGTCAATGACAAAAGGACTACGTCATCAGCGTACAGCAGTAAAGATATATGCGCAGAGCCAGGTCTAGGGCTGTGTCCATCAACTGAAGACAGAAAAGGGGCAAAGTCATTTTAAAAAAGATTGAAAAGGGAAGGGGCCAAAATACAGCCCTGCTTAACCCCTTTATTTATATTAATCATTGGTGTAAGTCTTCCAGAGGGAGGGCACCTAATCTGACAAGATGTAGCCGTATACAATTTCCTGATAAGGAATAGTAATCTCTTATCAGGAAGCAGATGGTCAAGTTTCCTCCAGAGTAAGTTCCTTGAAACAGAGGCAAAGGCCCCTTTAAAGTCCAGAAAGGCAGCATAAAGCTTAGCCTTTCTTCTTTTTGTATATTTATTTATCAAGTGAGAGAGGAGAATACAATGATCAAGAGGTGATTTCCCCTGGCTGAACCCTATTTGCTCAGGACCAAGGATCTTAGAAGATGAGGTCCAGTTAAGGAGCTTTAGTTGTAAGAATTTGACATATAATTTCCCTATTACAGAAAGTACATTTATTGGCCTATAGTTGGAAGGGTTATGTTGTGGTCCCTTCTTATAGATGGGAACAATAATGGCATTGGACCAGGCCGCAGGCATCTGACCCTGTTTTATTTATCATTGTAAAAAGGGAGGCCAAGGGGGAGGCCCACCAGTCTGGGTCAGCTTTCAAGATTTCTGGAATAATTCCATCTGTGGCAGAGTTGTTAAAGACCAAATAGTTCTGTACAATTGTGGTGGGCATGAGCTAGCAGACACAATCGTGGCTGTGTAGAACTCCCTCTTCACAGCCTTGGTTGCCATCTCATACGACCTCATAAACGCTTGATAGGATGCTCTTGTTGCCTCGTCGCGAGCACGCCGTCACTGTTTCTCTAGCTGTCTGAGCCTTCGTTTCATCAGCCTCAGCTCCTGGGTATACTAAGGAGCCAGCCTTGAACGAGGGTGCAGAGGGCGTCTGGGAGCAATCTCGTCGATGGCTGCTGAGAGTCGGCTATGCCGGTCCTCGACTAACTCATCTAGCAAGCCGCCAGGGGGCAGTGGATCCCGGAGAGCCATCTGAAGCTGCAATAGGTTCATCTGAGCCAAAATACACTCATCGCCCAAACAGGGTTGGGGTGACATATTCACTCGGGCCCTAAGAGCATGGTGGTCCGACCATGGAATTGCTGTGGCAGTGATCCGGTCCACTGTAACTCCCACCGCGAAGATCAGATTAAGTGTGTGACCGGCTCGGTGAGTGGGAGCCGTTACATATTGGGAGAGTCCCAGCGCCACCATGGACGATGCCAGGTCCACCACCCGTGAGGAGGCTGGATCGTCGGCATGGATGTTGAAGTCGCCCAGGACTAATTGCCTAGGGTGTTCCAACGCCCATCCCGACACAGCCTCCACCAGAGATGGCAGGCTGTCTGCCGGCGCGTTGGGTGGATGGTGCACCCGCTAGACAGCCAAACTCTCCCCGGCTTCCCACACAAAGCCGGCACACTCCATGCTCGTGAGCCTCGTCGCTGGGAGCGTCCTGAAGGAGTAAGCCTCCCAAATGAACAAAGCCACTCCTCCCCCTCGCCCCATAGTCCGGGATTGGTGAAGGACTGAGAACCCGGGAGGAGCCAACTGGGAGAGAGCTACTGTCTTCCCGTCTCGTACCCAAGTCTCGGTCACACACGCCAGGTCCACATCCTGCTCCAGCAGGAAGTCCCGAAGGACTGAGGTATTATTATTTATGGACCTTGCGTTGCACAACACCAATGTCGGAGTGGGGTTTTTAATCCTTGCCCTGCTACCTGCCACCTTTGGGATGGGACACAGGCTGGAAGGTGGCCGAGCTTCTCCATTTCTCTGTCCCCTTCCCTTCCAGTTCCGCTTGGTCCCACCGCTATACCTTCCCCTCCCCAGGAGCACTGGGATTCCCTGCCCGGCCATTACTGCACCTGGCGGTCTTCACCGGCCGCACTCGACTCGAGCCACAGACTCACTGACTTCGTTGGAAGGTCTCAGAGTCTGCTGCGTACTGCCACTCTAGGATAAAAAATGCCCTGTTTACAATTAACTGCTGCCTGCTCCTAATCTAAGTTCCTATCACAGTATGGGTCTGCTCTAATACTACTCTTACAACCCAACACTTTAAACTAATAGCTTATGATTGCCTTTTTCTATTTTCTATTTTTTCTATCCTATTTTCCCAGCCAGTGAGTTACATAAAGGCTGAGAAGTTAATGGCATATTTATGGAAGCTAATTCTCTTATTGATTGATTTAAATCAAATGTAAGGGCAGTTAGTACAATTTAGTCAATTAATTACAATAGCACCCAATTAATCAATTAGAAGGCTGATAACCAGCTATATAATTAGACCATAATTAATCGATAGAAACCCCTAATTAAACCCAACCCCCCAATTAATTGGACAATTTAAAACAGACAATCAATTAGAAATCCCTCTCTAAATCAACTACCCCCAATTAATTGGCAAAACAACAAACAACCCCCAGTTCATTAACAAAAGAGAAGTTAATTAACAATAACTATCCCCGATTAATTAAGTCAACCCCCCATCAATCAGCCCCCCCAATTAATTGGCAAACAACAGTTAACTGGCAAAACAACAGTTAAACAACCCCCAATTAGTTGGCAAAAACAACAGTTAATTAACAATAACTACCCCACAATTAATTAAGTCTAAAACCTAATTCTTTAATTTGAACAGCCAGTTACCAGCAGTAACTGTATACGTATGGTATCAGCAGTCCGGTCCAGCTCCGCCTCAATCCTCCTCGGGCCTCTTCACTTCGATGGATCCAGATAATTCCAGATGGCTCGATCTTGATGCTCGGGCCCAATGTCCTACGCCCAGTGGCATCCGACAGCATCCCCTGTCCTTTCTCGATGTTCCCCCGTTGTTCCGGCCCCTTCTCAATGTTGGATATCGCTCTGCTCGACCTCCGCCTCTCCCACTTCTGCTGCTGCTGCGGATGGTCACAAAGTCCAGTAGTATTGACATCCCACTGTCCCAATGTCAGCCTGCCGGGGGGAGAGCGGGGCGCTGCCGCTCTCAGAACAAACACCAAACCTCCAAAGGGGGGGATCGACCCAGGCCGGGGCAGGGTGCAGTCATCCAGTCGTCCCGTGCTCGATGGCACTCGGCTCGGGCTGGTCTAATCCTACAGGGAAGAGGCAAAGAGATCTGAGACTCAGCTCATGAGTGGCCATCACTGATGAAGATGGTATGTTCGCCTGCCAAGCATATTTGCTGCAAAGTTCGTAGCATTCCTAATTTGAAAATGAATTGGGAGCAGTAAATAGAGCCTGCAATCCATCTGACCGAACAGCTTTGGTGGCTGTTCGAGTCCCACCGCGGCCGGGGTGAGCTCCCAGTCCGTGTCCCAGCTCCCACCCACCCAGCGGTTCGAAAGCCCATATGGGCAAATAGATGAATTGGGTACCTGCTCCTAGAGCGGGGGGGGGCACCCTCCTTCCCTTCAGTGTGGTGGAGCGGTGGTGGCTGAGCAGCGGAATGGTGGCAACGGCAGCTGATGAAACATGGCGGCGGCAACGGCGGTGAATCGAGCGGCCCAGACGGAGATTGGGCCAGCAGGGCGCAGCGCTGAGGCAACGTGGTAGGCTGGAGCCAATCTGGACAGAGGCCAGCTGCGGCAGCACGCGCTGTCGTGCATGAGGGACCATCCCTGGAAGGAGTCGCTGCGGTCGAAGGAGATCTGCGCCGAGACGTCGTCACCTGGGACTAAGAACCTCCACAGAAACAACAACCAAGACCCTGCCACGGGTGCCTGATAGGTAGTCATTTCCCCTCAATGTGTGGCCCTAGTGAGGTAGTGTAATTAAAATTGTACTGTGTAAACTGCTCAGAGAAGTTAAATAAATAAATAAATAAAATTATTTAGTACCCAAAGGTCGTTCCATTTTGTCTTCACAACAGCCCTGTGATGTATACTTAGCTCACAGGGACTGGCCTAAGGTCATCTAAATCACCCTAGTCCCAAGTCCAGCACTCTGCCCACTCACATTATATCGGCTCTCCCATCTTTTACACTGTCCAGATGGCCACTGCTTCCCTCTGTCACTGCATTTAATGAGCTCAAAATGTTTTTGTTTTTGTTTTTTTAAAAAAGGGTTATTTGAATGGTAGAGAAATCCATTTTATGAAGCTAATATTTCAGTATGCATTCAATATGCCAGTGCCAGACCACATGGAGGTGACTTATTTATTTGGCTGGGTCACGATATGAATGCCTCAACGTTTTGCCATAAACTTAAATACCCAAAGTGTGGTCCCATTTTCTTCTGCTAAAAACTGGAAGGTGTAATGCACTAAAAATGCACCTTTTTATCCCATGCCAGCATTTTGAACTGTTCGGTGCTAAAAATTAGAAGGCCTTAGTCAGAGATGAGAAACAGAGCCCCAATTAGAGTAAAATAATTATTTCTGAAGGGAAAAAAACTATACTGCAGCTACACTTTAAAAAAAAATGGAATCCCCAAGGGCTTAGTTGGTAATGGCTGTTTTTATACCCTGCTGGCATCCATGTGGAAGCAATCTATTCAGATGCAGACAGGGAAAGTTCCAGGTTGCTGTAGCTAGCGTCAAGGGTGGAGACTTTCCAATTTCCCGGGGGGGGCTGGGGCTGGGCCAGAGGCATTGCTGTGCTAGGAGCAAGGGTGGCTCCCGGGGGAGGCTGAGCACTTTCCTGAAAATTTCGGCGGGGGCTGAAGCCCCGCCGCCCCCACGAAGATTACGCCTATGGCTAGCGTTGTGCCTTGGACATGGCAAACAGGGGTGATTCTGGGTTTGCATCCAATCGGGTTTGCTTTGCGTACTTTGTGGTCCTTTTCTTACCTTCTTTGGGGCCTGATAGCTTGGAGAATGCAACTGTCATTCTCTTGGTAGTTTCAGGTGGGTAGCCATGTTGGCCCGCAGTAGTGGAGCTAGATTCAAGTCCAGGAGCATGTTAGAGATCAACAAGATTTTTGGGGTATGGAAGGGAGGCTTTGATTCTCAAAAGCTTATACCCCAAAAGTCTTGCCCGTCTCTCAGGTGCTACTGTAATGTGACTGGATAGACGGCCAGTTTGGTGTCGTGGTTAGGAGCAGCAGACTCTAATCTGGGAGAACCAGGTTTGATTCCCCACTCCTCCACATGCTGCTGCTGGTGTGACCTTGGGTCAGTCACAAGTTCTCTCAGTGCTGTTCTCTCAAGAGCAGTTCTTAAAAGAGCTCTCTCAGCCCCACCTACCACACAGGGTGTCTGTTGTGGGGAAAGGAAGGGAAAGGAGATTGTAAGCCATTCTGAGACGTTGAGTGAAGGGCAGGGTATAAATCTAATCTCTTCTTTTCCTCTTCTACTAGACTTGAATCTAGTTTTTCATTATCTTTGGGAAATATAATTGTTTCCCCCCCAAATTACCTTCATTGTTTGCAATCTAGAATCTAGTTTTTCATTCTCTTTGGGAAATACAATTGTTTCCCCCCAAATTACCTTCATTGTTTGCAATGCCTCCCACCAAGATCAAGAATGTATTCTTTGCCTACTTTCCCCCAAAGACAACTGAAACAAACCAGCCCATGTGAACGTACTGCACTTGGAGATGTGACCGGAGCAAGCCCAGTCCCCGTAGCCTGGCCTGCATCCCAGGTATTCGCCTCGTAGAGGTCTGAGAGATGGTGACAGGAGGTAGTGGGTGCCTATCACCGTCGGCCTCCCTGCTCCCAATCTAGCTCCCAATCTGCTGAAAGGGCCCACTGATTCCACCTGACTCTAACAGATTTGCTACCTGTATGGATTTTTATTGTTTAGCGTTTTACCTATTTTTACTGTGACTTTATTGTAACAAGTCTTGGACTTAGGTTTGTGATCTGCCCTGAGCCCACTTTGGGGGGAGCGGAATAAAAATCTCAAAAATAATAAAAAAAATAAGCTATGTCTGTCGCCTTCTCCTGAACCACTGGCCCCAGCAGTATTGCCTCAGTTTCTTGGGTGGATGTCTAGACGAGGTTCCAAGCAAAATGGTCTGGTGTGCCACTGTTGGTACACCTACAATGGGTTCCATACCCCAAGGTGTGGTGAAGGTGACCTTAGATCTCCAGCTTCCAATTCACCTTCAGTCCTGCCCTGGAGCCCATGCATAAGGAACTGTAGAAGCTTCTACAACAGGCCTCTTTATCGTTTCCAGCTGGGAGAAAACACTTCCTAATGGAGAACACAAATAAATACTTCAACCTCAGCACTAATTAGAGAGTCACATAGACCATTTCCACAGCAGTGAAATTCCCTGCATTGATGTTTTTAAAACTGTGCATTGTGTGAAATTTTCCGCAGTAGATTTTTTCCTTACCAGGTACAAACCCAATTTTTTCTCCTTCTTACCCTGCGTTTTGGAACTCGCTAAAACTGGGGATTCCGAAAACACAGGGTAAGAAGAAGACGACTTTGGGTTTGCGCCTGGTGGAAAATTCCACACAATGCACAGTTTTAAAAATGTCATTGCAGGGAATTTCGCTACTGCGAAAATGGTCCTGGAGCTGGCCAGCAGCTGATTAAAGGGGGCTACCTGGCTCAAGGAAGCAAGCACTGCAGGGCTAGACCCCAGTGCAGGGGCAACTGGGAGGGATGACTGATTGGAGGAGGTGGGGCAAAGTCAGAAGGAAGAAATAAAAGGAGGCTGCCATGCTGTAGGGTCCCCCCCTGGCCATTGGTGGGGCATGGCGGGGTCACGTTGGGTTGCCAGATCCAGGTCCTATCCAGGCAGACCTGTTGTCAAACTCAAGCCTCTGACACCTGAACGGGCTGGCTGAATGGGCTGCATTGTCCATGCTTGATTTACACTCCTTGTATTCTGTACTCTTATCGCTGCTCTCATTCGCCATCACATTCCTGGGGGGGAAGGCAAGTGTGTGTAGTGTGCTAGGGAGGATGGGGAGCGAGTGTGTGTAGTGTGCTAGGGAGGATTGCTTGGTAATTTTCCTAAGGGGCCCCCAAGACATCTTTCACACGAGAAATGTCCTTGGAGAAGTCTGTGCCTGGCTAGATAGTGACTGTCACTGTCAGAGTCATTGTAGTAATGCTGACGTAGGTGTGCATGGAATTTTGGGCTTTTACCTACATCTTGTCCTTTTCCGCCTTTGCAAATTAGTCCTAACAAAGAGCGTGAACCCATAGCGTCTCATATCTCTAAATAAAGCATTCACTACCAAAGTGTGTGTGGAGAGTGATTTGACTGGGAACCTGACACCTCTTTGGGCTGCAGTCTTTCTGGAACGATCTTAGCAAAGTTCTCTGCTCTCTGCTATTTATATCTACCTCACCCTCTTCCCCCGTTCATAAAGTTGCCAGCAGTTGGAACCAATGTTCCCTCTAAGCTGTGGAGTCTTGTGAGCAAAAATTCTACTTTGTGAGCTACTGGCATTAAAGTTGTGAGTAAGTGATTTGGCTACTGCATCAATTATTTTGCTCTGGAGCCCTCCTTCCTGAGCGGAGACAAAAATCTTCGAGCCGGAGGCTAAAAAACTGTGAGCTAGCTCACACCAACTCAGCTTAGAGTGAACACTGGTTGGAACTGGGATTGGTCAACGATTTGCCATTGGATTGTTTGAAATGTGTTATCAATGTTTTAACTGATTTAATCTTGTTTCGTTTTATGGCTTTTGTACATCACCCAGAGCCCTGCTGTGGCAGGGGTTGGGCGATTCATAAATATAATAATAAATAAATTTTAAAAAGCAGGTTTGGGAGAGTCTGGAGCAGAACTGAGGGAAGCCTAGAGAGTAGACCGTTGGAGGCCAATCATACAGATGCTCTGGAAAAAGCGTTGCTCTGGTTTGGAAGCGGAAGAGGAGCGAGACGGCCACGGAGATGGCAGTCTCAGACTTCCAGGCCAAGAGCGGCCTATTCGTGTTGGCAGCGGCATCCTTCATTTTCGCCTCAGTTTCATAGACTGTCACCTCAGGGCCTTTGATCCTCCCAGGCGCTGAGCCTTGCCAGGAGACTCGCTTTTGTCTCAGATGAATGCCAGGAAAAACTGTGCAGAGGGTAAAAACCAAGGAAAGGAGGAAGCTGTGGGGGTGTTGTTCTCGGGGGCCATATTGCTCACACATTGTGCTCTCTGAAAGGTATGTTAGAGGAAACATTCCTTATTTTGATTGTCCCAAAGCCACAGGAAAAACGAACGGAGGGGAGAGGATATGTCTGAGAGGGGAGCCAGATGTGATTTTTCCTAAATTCCTCTCCTCCCTCTCTCCCCTTCTCCCAAACCTGACTCAGTGAGAGAAAGAAAACTTTACGGAAGCTCCTGGATCCTCTGCTAACAGCCCCACTGCCACTGGGACCAAGATATGCACAAATAGGATATAACAGCATCCAAGAAACATCAATAGCAAGCAGGGGAGGATTAACCATGAAGCAGACTAAGCACGTGCTTGGGGCACCAGGGCCAAAGGGGGCACCACAAAGTTGGGAAAAGGGTGAAAAGGGGGGGGGAAACGAATGAAGATTTGTTAAAAAAAAAGATAACTTGTGAAATATTAAAATAGATGTTGTATTGCATTTTTGTAGAACTTTATGTAGCCCAAGTTTGGCTTCGTTTGTACAGTATATTTATTTATTTATTTATTTATTTATTTATTTATTTATTTATTTATTTATTACTCTGTCCTTTACGGCTCCGCCCGCCTGCGCCGCCACGCTCACACGTCGTCCTGGCTCCGCCTTCTCCGCTGCCGTCAGGTTCGCCACTGATGTATTCCGGACGCCATTTTTCCGCTCGCTGCTGCCGCCCCCGTTCACCTTTTGCCGAAACCGGCCCTCCAACGACCCCCGGAATGGGGGAGGGTGCCCCCTACCTTCTGAGGTAGGTTCCCGATTTATCTACTCGCGCTTTAGTTGGTTAAGGGCGCTTTCGAACCGCTGGGTTGGCGGGAGCTGGGACAAAGGGCCAGGTGCTCAATCTGGCCACGGTGGGTATCGAACTGCTACAGCAGTTCGTAGATGTTATTACAGCAGGTGTTTAACCACCTGCGCCACCGCTCCCTGTATATGATGTTATCCTATGAATAAATTTTTGTTATGGCTGCAACCTGCATTGTATATCTGGTCAGACAGGTCAACCGCTAAAATGGACTGGGGGGGTCAGTGTGGAAAGGAGGGTGGGGGCACCAAGATGGGTCAGTGCTGAGGGCACCCGTGAGCCTGGATCCGCCCCTGATAGCAAGGCACAGGAGATCAAATAAGGAACTGTCACGTCACAGCAAGCTGCTTCCTAACATTCTTAAGGTGCTTAAATACACCACGTTTCTGCCACAAAAAGCTAACATCCCAGAATACCCAAAGTTGGGACTAGGGTTGCCAGCCTCCAGGTGGGGCTGGGAGATCTCCCACAATTCCAACTGATCTCCAGGCAGCAGAGTTAAGTTCCCCTGGAGAAAATGGATGCTGGTGGGGGGGTAAACTTTATGGCATTGTATCTTCCTGGGCTTCTTCCCCTCACAAACCCCCCACCCTCCTGAGGCTCCAGGAATCTTCCAAACCAGAGCTGGCTAACCTAGCTGGGTTTAGCTGTGGTGGCTTGTGGACCATTGGAGGAGTGGCAGCCGACAGAAGACGAAAAGTCTCTGGTTCGGAATGGCTCATCTCAACGGTAGCTGTTACTTTTCTACAAGGAAATGGATTGGAATTGTCCACTGAGACTGTGGCTAACGACATGGATGCCTGGCAAGGCCTCCAGGCAGCCAGAGGAAGGTTGCGGGCTTAACATGCATGGGAAACTATAGCTGTTTATATACAAATGCTAGACGTGTCCGAGGTAAAATTGGGGAGTAGGAATGCTTGTGTTGGGGGGAAAATAGACATTGTGGGTATTTCAGAAACTTGGTGGGATGAGGAAAACCAGTGGGATACAGCGATTCCTGGTTATAAATTATATCAGAAGGATAGGGAGGAAGGGTTGGAGGTGGGGTGGCTCTATATGTCAGAGAGGTCCAGTAAGAGAATTGGATTCGCTTCTGGAAATGCTATGGGTTGAAATAGTGGGCCCAAAAGGAAGCTTAACACTGGGAGTTTGTTATCGCCCACCAGATCAAAAGATAGAGGAGGATTATAAAATGATGAATGAATTAAAGATAGCGGCTAGATGAAATAACTGTGTCATAATAGGTGATTTAACTACCCACACATTGTGCCGACCCCGGTCGATAGAACTGAAAGCAAAAGGATTTTTGTGCCCACTCCCCCGTCACATGCAGGGCTCCAGTGCACATGACTAGTGGAGGGGCACGACAATCCCGCCAGTTCTCTTCTGACCTCCGCGCTGTTTGGACCTCTCTTGCTCTGGTCGGTAGTTTTTCTTTTCTTTCTGGCCTACTTGGCTTTCCTTGCTGTTCTTTTGATTACCTTCATAGACGTTGGAACTGTTTTTCCGGGGTGAACTCTGCTTTAGTCGGCTCCCCTTGCCTCTGGCCTGTGGCCAAACGGTGGGGCTTCTTCAAGCGGTGTTTGAGATGTGGCAGTAAGATCGCCCCCTGGATGGACACTCTCTTTGTGCACCCACTGTCTGAAGTTCTCCAGGCAAACTAGGAAGAATAGAACTGCTAGGCTACGCACAGCTCTACTGGAACTAGCCTGTCTTCACCTTTGCTGCATCCAGTTCAGCTCCCTGACTCTGAGCAGGATGTGGACTTGACCCAAGTCTCCCGATCCTCCAGTATTGAGAGCCTCCATTCAGGATGAGGAACTCATGTGCTTACACATCCCTCCCCACATTGCCTGCCCACCGACGATCGGGATCAACCCTCGGGGTCATGTCCTCCACCATTGATCCCTTGGGATCAGCAGTAATGACAGTTTTTGTATGGGGTGTACCCCCTGTCAGCCAATCTGCCCTGGCTCCCACCACGTATGCTGATAGGGTGGGATCGCCAGTCTGCTTCTTCTCGGCTATCCCGATAACCCCCACAGGCACCAGAGTTTGTGCCTCCTCAACCGTTGATACCGACAGGCAAATGACATAAGCAGACCCCTCCAGCAACACAGACGGTAACTCTAAAGATTTGGAACGAATGCCAATCTTTGAATGTATTTCTGGTGGCAGCCCACCATCCGGGTTCCCTAAATGTGACTGCAGATTTCCTGAGCGGGGGGGAGCATCTCTACATGAGTGGGAACTCAATTGCCTGAGCCCGCTTGTGGGGAGGGCAGCCTATAAATCAAAAATAATTTTTTTAAAAAATTGGAAGTATCTCCAGTTGGTGTCTGACAGGTGGGGACATCCAGATGTGGACGCCTTTGCAACAAGGTGGAACAAGAAGTGTCGCTTGTTCTGCTCAAGAGCGGGGATGGACCCTCTCTCTCTACGGGATGGTCTCCTCTCCCCTTGGTCCCATCGATACCTGTACCTGTTCCCACCTATCCCTCTGCTCACCAGAGTGCTCCACAAGATACTGGAGGAAGCTCTCCCAGATGCATCCTAGTGGCTCCGTTGTGGCCTCGGCAGCACTGGTTTCCCACCCTGCCCCACATGTCAAAGGGCTCCTTCGTCCACTTCCCGATGGTGCCGGATCTTCTCCTTGCTCAGGAGGATATGATCCTATACCACGATGTACCACATCTTAAACTCACAACATGGAGGATCCTGTGAGAGTTCTGCAGGATAGAGTAGACCATGTGTTATTGGTTGCAAACCCTCTACCCGTAGTTCCTACAATAGAAAGTGGGGAAAGTTCTTGTCCTGCCTTCAGGAAGTTGGTCTGCCTCCTCCTCCTTTGGACCTCATTGCCGTTTTTGGTTTTCTGTTGTCCCGTTTGGACCAAGGGCTCAGTTACGCCTCAGTGCGGGTATATTTGGCAGCTATTTCTGCTCGCCACCCCCCAGTGGATGGCTATTCAGTTTTCACCCACCCGCTTACCAAGTGTTTTTTTTTAAGGTTTTGTTCGCCTTTTCCCACCGTCGCGATTCCCCATGCTGGCCTGGGACTTACCTTTAGTGTTAGCCAAGCTATCGGGGAAACCTTTGAGGCAATGGCCACATGCATCTTACAGCTTCTCTCATGGAAGACGGCCTTCCTGGTGGCCATCACATTGGAATGCAGGGTGAGTGGACTGTCAGCTCTGTTTTGTGATCCGCCTTACCTAGTTTTTCACCATGAAGGTGTCACCCCAGCTCCGGACATCTCCTTCCTTCCCAAGGTTGTCTCGGAGTTCCACCTGCAAGCTGACATCGTTCTCCCTGTGTTCTTTCCGGCTCCAAAGGACGATGTGGAGCATCGCCTTCACACGTTGGATGTCAAAAGGGCTCTGCTCTTTTACATGGACAGGGCGAAGGGTTTTCACAAGTCCCCGTCCCGTTTCGTCTCCTATGCCATGCCCACACTCAGGAGCAAGCTATCATCACAACGCAGCTGGTGCAGAATGCCGCAGCCAGGTTGCTGATGGGTCTCCCTGTGAGGGAGCTCATCCAACCTGTGCTGAGGTTGCTGCACTGGCTGCCAATAGCATTCTGGATACGCTTCAAGGTGCTGGTTATGACCTTTAAAGCCCTATATGGTCTGGGGCCTGCCTACCTGAGGGACCGCCTTTCCTCGTATGTTCCCCCAAGAGCACTGAGATCTGAGTTGCAGAACCGTTTAGTCCCCCCGGCCCTAGGGACGCTAAATTAACAGTGACAAGAACTAGGGCGTTTTCCCTAGCCGCACCAGTATGGTGGAATCAGCTCCCAAATGAAATTCGAGCACTGCGGGATCTCCATCAATTCCGTAGAGCGGCAAGCATTTTAATAGCCCAGACCACTCTGATCTAGCACTGGCCGCCATGCTTAAACTGTAATTTTTAAACTGTAATTTTAATTCTCATAAGCTATATTTGCTTATTTTATTGATTGTACTCTGTATTTATTCTTATACTGTTTTATTGGTTTTAAACTATTGTAAGCCGCCCTGAGCCGCCTCGGCGGGAGGGCGGGGTAAAAGTCTGATAAATAAATAAATAAATATAAACGACTCTCCAAGTGGATTGTGGAGTCTATTAAACTCTGCTACCTACTGTCCAAGAAGCCACTCCCGGGGCCGCTTTGAGCACATTCCACACGAGTGGTGGCCACGTCCATGGCCTTCCTGAAGGGTGTTAGAAATGGAGGACTTGGCGCTGTCTCCTGTCTCAGACTTGAGAAGATGGCACAGAAGAGTTTAGACAGACAGAGAGGTCAGGACACACAGAGCATCCTTTCCTTCCTGCTATCTGATCCTTTCCTTTGAAGTAGAATGCTACTCTTAGGGGCAATTCCCTCTGCCTTCCGCTCTGTCACTCTCTCTTCTCTCCTCCATGCACAAAGAAGGTGCTTGATCTCCATCTTGCACCATGGAGGCTGGACATGCGTCCAGCATCCAACACCATCTAGCTAGTTAGAATAGGTAATCTATATCTATCTCTTACCTGCACTCTCAACCATGTATTTCCTTTAATAAATTTTACTTAGTTTTTTAGAACTGACTGCTGACTCCGTGTGACTTTGTAAGTCTGCCACACCAAGCCCCAAGCTCTGCTGCGTTTAAGCCTTTGTGCACTCTGCTATTTTTCCGTGGCTCCCTGGCAGTACCTAGTCCAGAGAATCCAACAAAGGGTATGTCACTACATGATATCTGCAACGCAGCAACTTGGGCCACTCCTCACACGTTTGTGAGACACTGTTCCCTAGATGTACGTTTTCATCAGTGCTCTGCAGAGGGACAATCTGTGTTGCAGTCGGCGTGCCTTTGAGAACCTCCAGCTCCCTCCTCCAGGTAGGCATGTTTTTTGCTTGCTACTCTCCCAGAGGTATGATGCACAGAGACCACGAAGAAGATAAACAGGTTGCTTACCTGTAACTGATGCTCTTCGAGTGGTCATCTGTGCATTCACACTACCTGCCTTCCTTCCCCTCTGCTGTCGGTCCTATTGTATTCTGTGGCCAGAAGGAACTGGTGGGATTGTTCTGCCCCTCCCCTAGTCATGCCCACTGGAGCCCTGCATGTGACGGGGGAGTGGGCGCGAAAATCCTTTTGCTTTCCATTCTACCGATCGGGGTTGGTGCAGGCACACTATATCCCAGAGGTGTGAATGGACAGATGACCACTTGAAGATCATCAGTTACAGGTAAGCAACCTGTTTTTCCCAACCTAGAGTCCCTCAATTAAAAGTCAGACCTTGGAGTACGGAGGGCAGGAGGTTGGTCAGTCCTGAGATCTATTATTGTTTGCTGTATCTCAAGCGCTTACGTCACACATCCTAATTCCCTAGGCTCTAAAGTAGGGATGCTGTGGGGAAAGAAGCAGATTAACAGAGATGCCCAGCAGTCGCTGGATGTGATTCTCTATGGACACATTGTGGTGGTGTCATATCCCTTAGCATCTCTGTGGTGGAAAACTGCACATACTTTGTACTGGAATTAAGAGGGGGGAAACCATTTTGACCAGAAGTGCCCATAAAGGCTGAGGCTGTGGTTTGGAATGCAAATTTGTCCAGCTCATAATGCTCAGCTGTATTATGAATCAAACGACCTTTCCCTCTAGCTCAGAATACGAAGAAAGAAGAAGAGAAGGAGAAGAGATTGGATTTATACCCCGCCCTTCACCACCCGAAGGCGTCTCAGAGCAGCTTACAATCTCCTTTCCCTCCCCCTCCCCACAACAGACACCCTGTGAGGTAGGTGGGGCTGAGAGAACTCTGACTGAGAACTGCTCCTGAGAGAACAGCTCCGAGAGAACTTGTAACTGACCCAAGGTCCCACCAGCAGCTGCATGTGGAGGAGTGGGGAATCAAACCTAGTTCTCCCGGAGTAGAGTCTGCACTCCTAACCACTACACCAAACTGGCTCAGAGTTCAGGCTACCTCCATTTGGCGGGGTGTGTGTGTGGGGGTAACTTTGCTTCTTGCCCTGACCTGGATGGCTTAGGCTAGCATGATTCTGTCATTTTACAATGGTCAGAGTGAAGTCAGATGCTTTTGCAGAAGTTAAGCTAGGGCTGGCCCTGGTTAGCAATTGGATGGGAGACCACCCAGGAAGTCCAGGATTGTTATTCAGAGGCAGGCATCGGCAAACCAACTCTGTTCACCTCTTGCCTTGAAAGCCCTATGCCACAGGGCCTGTGGGATCCCCATACGTCGGCTGCGACCAGATGGCACTTTCCACCACTAACGTTAGTGATCAGATCAGATTTATTGTTACGGTCAACGATCAGCACATTCTGTCATTTTACAGTGGTCAGAGTGAAGTCAGATGCTTTTGCAGGCATACATTTTATTTACTTATTTAGAACATATTTTATACTGCCTTCCTACCCATTTCTGGGTCCTCAAGTTGGGCGAACAGCCCAAACCTAAAACAGTGTTTTAAAAATCCAGCAAAGCACAGGCATGTAGACATCTCTCCTTATATATAATTGTGTTTTGGGGGTGGCACTTTCCAGAGCACTCCACACGCTCCCAAATCAGTTGGATCAATGATCTGTCACTCAGAACATGTCCCTATCCACTGGCTGCGTTGCCTGAGTCCTGCCCACAGAAGCAGCACCCGTGAAGATTCACCTCAGAGTGCACCCAGCTCCCTCAGAACACGGACACTGCAGCCCTGCTGCTGCGCCCAACCCCCTCAAAGGACGGAGACTCTGGCCCTGACGGTTTGCTCTGTCACTGTGCCCGGCCTGGTCTCTGCCTGCACGCCACTGCCTGCCCCTCTCTGCCACCCACTGCTCCTTTGGGAAGAGGAGCCACGCTCGACCCGCCCTGCTCCAGACCCACTGACACTCCAGGTTGCCACCTCCACCACCAAGAGGTCTACCAGGGACAAGCATCTGGTGGGTGGGAGGCGGGGAGCTGTGGTGCTCTAATGAAGGACAGGGGGAGAATGGGAGGGTTACTGGAACTGGGGTGGGACTGCTGCTGCCGGGGCCCCAGGCACACCTGCTGCTGTTGCCGCCGCCACCACCAAAGTTTTCACCCGCTGAGTGCCCGCCCTGAGAGGCAGCTGCTCTAGTCATGCCCACTGTCCGGTGGCAGTGGAGGGCGGGGCGGCAGAGGGATCACGATCCAGCCAGCCCTCCATGGTGGCACCACGCTGCTCACTCAGTCACTCACTGTCTCCGCCAAGCTCCGATTTCCACCCTCCTCTCCCCCCCCCAAGCAGACAGACAGCCGCCGCCTCTGCCAAGATCCTGCAACTTTGCAGCAAAGCGCCCTCTCTTCTCCTGTCAATCCTGGAAAGGAAGTCTGGGCAAGATGAGGGACCAGGGCCACCAGCTCTGGGCTGGGAGACACCTGGAGATTTTGGGGGTGGGCCTTGGAGAGGGGAGGAACTTCGTGGGGTGTATAACGCCACAGCGTCTGTTGTGGTCTTCATGCCCGGTATCAAAATAAGGAAGCAGCATGGTTTCAAGCAGGAACACAGTTTGATAAGCCCACCTCTCTCTGTCACTCTGGAGCTACAACAAGCACCACTTCCTTTCTCCCTGTTCTTGCTGGGGTTGCCAGCTCTGAGTCGGGAGACACCTGGAGATGTTGAGGGTGGAGCCTGGAGAAGGTGATATTTGGGGAGGGGAGGGACCGCAGCAGGGTATAACGCCATGGAGTCCCCCCTTCAAAGCAGGTATTTTCTCCAGGGGAAACTGATCTTGGTCTTCTGAAGATCAATTGTAATAGATGGAGGTCTCCAGGTGCCGCCTGGAGGTTGGCAGCCCTAGACCCAGCCCACACCAAGGTCTAGAGTGGACTACCGTAGTCTAAACACTGGCCAGAACAGAGCTGCCAAAACACCACAGAGTCTGCCCTCCAAAGCAGATAACCAGAAACTGAGCTTGTCATTAGGTCTCTTGGGCATTGTAAATAGCCTATCGGGAGTGGGGGTGTGTTTGGTGGTGGGTTTCCCTGAGGGAATATAAGCCAGCCTGCGAGCCGGTTAAGGTGCCTTTGTTCCTGACTAAATAAAGGTATGCTTAGCTGAAATCACTCTCCGGATGCATACTTTTCAACACCAAAGCTCACATCTTGAACAAGCCTTTGTTGGCCTTTGTTCTGTTGCTTCAGACCAACCTTGCTGCCCACCTGGATCTTGATCACCCAGAGATCAACTGTAATAGTGGGAGATCTCCATGTACCACCTGGAGGCTGGCAACCCTAACAGGGACACAAAGTGAGGAAATAAATGGTGGAACTAGCAAGAGAAAGGATCTTGATGTGGATTTGCTGCCTACCATAGGAGTGCATTTGCATCCCCTGTGTTCTGCTTGTTTGGTGTCGTGGTTAAGTGCACGGACTCTAATCTGGGAAATCGGGTTTGATTCCCCACTCCTCCACTTGCACCTGGCTGGATGACCTTGGGCAAGCCATAACTCTGGCACAGCTGTCCTTGAAAAAGAGCAGTTTCTGTCAGAGCTCTCTCAGCCTCGCCTACCTCACAGGGTGTCTGTTGTGGGGAGGGGAAGGGAAAGGAGTTTGTAAGCCGCTCTGAGACTCCAAGTGAAGGGTGGGGTCTAAATCCAATCTCCTCCTCCTCCTCCTCCTCTTCTTCTTCTATTTGTATGAATGTAAATAACACAGCAATTACAGGGACATCGTAAATATCCCAAATTCTTTCATCCAACAAGAAACAAAATCCTGATGGTGCTGCCCGCGGAGCTTCTCACCGTTTGGGGAAATGGGGAGCACAGGAGGCTATCTATGGGATTCGAGGGACTGACTCAGGAGCCCACCCAAGTCAAATGGAACCATATTTTTTTTTTGCTTGAATCTAAAGTACATCCAGGAACTGGAGAGCACGGTGTGCTTTTGCAACACCCACCAGCTGCCATTTCTCTGGCCTTTAAGGCAAGCCAAATCCCAAGGATGGTGCAGAAGAAGCCCCCAAGGAGAGCAGAGGGAAAAGGGAATGGCAGAGGGGGAGAGTCGGGGGGAGAGAAGAGACAGGAGATTCTCATCAACAAAGCTGCCAACTGGCCTGACCATATTTTATGGTTGAGTGGATAAATGTAAACTTGCATGAGTATAAATAAATGAATCGATGCACATAAGATATGAAGCAGGCGGTGGAGCAGCTGATGCTTCTCCTCAGCTGAAAACCTGTCTCTTGCTCCGCCATCATGGGATTACTAATCAAGGGCTTCGGTCACACACACTAAATAATCCACTTTCAATCCACTTCCAGTGAATTTCCCAACTGGGTTTTGCCAGTTCAAATCCAGTTGGAAAGTGCACTGAAAGTGGATTGAATGGATTATTTAGTGTGTGTGACCAGAGCCAAAAAACTCACAAACTGGCACCTGTTGCTTACTGAGACCAAACTGAACCAAAAATAGCCAAAGGGGCAAGATGAACGAAAGAAAAGGGTTGTCGTGTCCTCCAGAGAAAGGGAACTGGCTGCTGATTTAAATATATCCATATTGATGACTGCCTAACACCAAAGTTCAGTTTGGAAAGCAAAAATACACAGCTGGGAACCAAGTAAACCAGGAGGACTCCCCCAACATGGTGCCCATCAAAGGTTTTTAGGAAGTGGGGGGGCGGGGGGGCTTTTGCCCTGTTGGGAGTCCCCCCCCTCAAGTTGTTGCAGCAGCAGCAGCTGCCACAGTCCTGCAGTGAAGCCGGGGCTATGCAAGAAAATACTTTAAAACAGAAGGTTCATTTTAAAAAGCCATCCTGTTAGAGGGAGCCTCTGCCCGAAATATTGAAAAGTTGCTGTTATAGTTATACGTGACCTCACTTCCTTCTGTGGCTGGGGTGACATTCTTGATGAATAACTTTCTGGATTCAGGAGGAGGTAAACCTTATTAACTGTTTACATAACTGAGAGATCCCTCTTAGAAGGAGCAGAGGCACTTGCTGCCTCAGCCAGGACTTTGCTCCTCGGCTCTGACCCTCTAGGACCTCTGTGGGAACCCTAGAAATGACATCCAGAGAAAGAGGAAGCACAAGATCAGGATTGGGGGGGGCAGGAGAAAGGGAGAGGGTGCCAGCCAGGATGGGGAATCATCGCTGCCCTCAACCAAAAGCCTGGTGGGACATCTCTGCCTTACAGGCCCTGCGGAATTGCATGAGATCCCACAGGGCTCTGGTAATATTATGCAGAGAGTTACACCTGGTTGGGGCCAGGACCGAAAAAGCCCTGGCCAAGGTTGAGGACGGTCGGACATCTTCAAGGGGAAAGAATGAGATGGAGGAGGCCAGGCTGGATGACAAACCATTGCTGTCCTCAACCATAGGCCTGGCAGAACATAGGGCTGCCAGACCCCGCAGTTGGGCAGGGTTTACCTGCTTTTTGGGGGGTTCAACCGACCACTGGCCAGCTGGATGGCAGGGGAAGCCCACCCTCAAGCCCAAACACCCACAGACACCCCTCTTCCTTCTCTCTTGAGAGAGGGGAGGGAGAGGGGCGGCTGCGGCCGTGTGCCTGAATTCCAAGCGGCATTGCCGCATGGAGTTCGAGCAAGCGGGGCCCATTGGCTGTGAGCACTTAAAGGGGTCCCTTTAAGTGCTCACAGCTGGCGGGCCGCCCCTCTGCCCTCTTGCAAGATTTAAAGGGCCACCTGATTGGCAGGCCCTTTAAATCTTGCAGGAGGTGAGGGAGAGGGGTGGACACCGGCGTTAGTTCTCGGGGGCAGGGCTTGGAGTGGGGACGTCCCCAACATGACATCATCACGTTGGGGATGCCCTGCCCCCTCTGGGAAGGCCCCCCAAAGACCCCCACCGGAGACGAAGATGGACCTGGCAATCCTAGCGGAAATCTCAGTCTTACAGGCTCTGCAGAACTTATAAAAGGTCATGGATGTCATGAGGCAGAGAGTTCCACCAGGCTGGCACCAGGGGAGAAAAGTCCCTGGCTCTGGTTGAGGACAGCCGGATATCTTTTGGGCCAGGGATCACCAGGAGGTTCTTCTCTCCAGAGCATAATGTTCTTCTGGGAATACACCAGGAGAGGCAGCCCCATAGGTGCATTGGTCCCAGTCAACCTGGAGCCGGTGCGGCTGGCAAAGCACTGGTTGAATGTACACTGACAGTAGAGTTCCGGTAAGGACCCATGCCACTGAATTCTGGACCAGTTGTAATTTCCAGGTCAATTTCAAGGGTAGCCCTGTGTAGAGCAAGTTACAGTAGTCTAGCCTGGAGAAGACCATTGTGTGGATTCCTGTGGCCAGGTCGGGAAGGGGGCCAGTTGCCTGATCTGGTGTAGCTGGAGACATGCCAGTCTGGCAACAACTGTGATCTAGGCTTCCATTGATAAGGAGGCATCCAGAAACACACTCAGGCTCTTGATGGTCAGCATTGGTTTTCAAGGAGCACTATCAAAAGCAAGGAGTTTGTACCCCAACCCTGAGTCCCCCTCCCCACCTAGCCAGAGAACCTTAATCACATTTGGAGGGCCTCTCTTTACCACAGGAACCAGCTAGATGTAGGCCCTTCCAAGCACTTGTGGATTCCAGTCAGGGACGCTTAAATCTGTGCCACTGAAATCAACAGGATTTAGGGAAGCATTTAGCTTTGGCTGGATTGTGTCCTAAATTTTTTAATTTAAAAAAGGAAAGAAAAAAACAAGCAAGCTGGAAAGAGGGAAACTGTTAACCCTAAGGAGACGGCAAACCTTGCAGACCTTCTTTGTCAAATTTTTAAAACTGCTGAAGGGGAACTCAGTTCTGTGCCCCCGTCTAAGGCTGCCAGCTCTGGATCAGGAAATACCTGGAGATTTGGGGCATGGAGCCTGAAGAAGACAGGACGGGGAAGGGAAGGGACCTCAGTGGGGTAGGATGCCATCCAGGAGGACACCTTCCGAAGTGGCCCTTTTCCCACAGTGAACGGATCTCTGTTGCCTGGAGATCAGCTGTCATCCCAGGAGATCTCCAGCCACCACCCGGAGGTTGGAAGCCCTGCGCCCATCTCAATAAAACTATTGGGAGCACACCAGGGCTCTCCTGAGAATAGTCCTGCCATGATCGGTTGGGTATCTTGGCAACACCCTTATTTCGTTGCCTCATGGACTTCCTAGCAGAGGTTCGAGTGTTCATCCAGCCTTGTGGGTGCTTGTGAACTACATCTAGGTTCCCAGCGGCAGCAGCAGCAGCAAGGAAATCACCCGGTGTTGTTATGTGTCTGTTATGTGGGGAATGGTGCAAACATGGCCGGTGGGGTATAGTAGTTCAGAGCAGCAAACTCTCATCTGGAGAACAGGAGAACAGATTTAGAGTCCAGTGGGGCACCTTTAAGACCAACAAAGGTTTGTTCAAGGTGTGAGCTTGCACACTTTTTCAAATTCATTGGAATGGAAGGTAGAGTTCAACTTTATAGACAGAGGCTGAACAGCAAATTAACATGTAACATGATGAAGATGTTTTAAGATATGCAAAGACAAACTAAGTAACAAGCTAAGGTTATAAGGTCAACAGTTGTTTTGATTTAATTAAGGGGGGAAAGGACAGCAAAGCAATAAATTTGTCAAAATAGGGGATAAATGTGTAAAGGTGTCTTTTCTCATTGTGGGAAGTAAACCGAGACGCTCCATTCGTCTCCTCTCAGGTGTGGAGGTAACTTAACAGCATTTTTCCCCTTTCTTTTTTGAGGTGGGTGCAGTGTCATGTCAACAAAACATCCCAATATTCCTTGCACTACATTCAGTATTCTAATATACTATTCTGAAAAAGAAATACACTAAAATACAGAGGATGTATGGTCCCTCTTGTTGAGAATACATGCGTGAAGACTGAATGAGTTAGCATATGTAATGAGATAAGAAACCGATATCCCTGTTGAATCCTGGGGAGATTTTTGTTCCAAGTAATGCAGTAACTTGTAATTCAGCAATTTCCCTTTCCATTCTGTTCCTGAAGTTCCTTTGTAATAAAACAGCCACTTTGAGGTCATTCACTGAATGTCCTGGAAGGCTGAAGGTTGATTCCCCGTTCTTCCAGCTGGAGCCTGCTGGGTGACCTTGGGCCAGTCAGAGTTCTCTCTCTCAGAACTCTCTTTCAAGCCTCATCTACCTCACAAGATGCCTGTTTGGTGTAGTGGTTAGGAGCACGGACTCTCATTTGGGAGAACCAGGTTTGATTTCCCACTCCTCCACATGCAGCTGCTGGTGTGACCTTGAAGACCGCCCGGGAACAAGCCGAGAACAGCGAGCCCTGCCGCCTGGGTGCCGGTAGGTAGCCCCGACTCCTGTAAACATGTGGCCTTAGTTAGGGATAATTTGGAACTGTGTAAACCACTCAGAGACCCTTCGGGGTTTGGAGCGGTATAGAAATCTAAAGTATAAATAAATAAATAAATAAATTACCTACTTCATAGGGTGTCTGTTGTGGGGAGAGGAAGGAAAGGAGATTGTAAACTGCTCTGAGACGCTGAGTGAAGGGCGGGGTATAAATCCAATCTTCTTCTGTTGCAGGGAGAGGAAGGGAAGGCGATTGTATGCCACTTTGAGACTTCTTAAGGAAGAGAAAAGCAGGGTATAAAAACCTACTCTTCAAACATGGCTTCGTTCATCTGGTAAGTCCCCTACTGGCAGATTCAGTTTATACGTGTATGCCTATCTTTAATCAAGACTTGACAAAATATGGAGAAGAAACAACACAACCCTATTTCCAAAGGCCAAAGTCCAGCAGCAAACCCAGGACTCTTGGATGACGATGAGGTTAGCATTTTTAGGTGTTTTTTTTTAGGGAACCACAATCTTCTTAACAGCTTTGACCTTTACAAGTCAAACTGTTTTCGTTTTCTAAGTGGGCCTGATGAATCATAGCAAGTGGTAAGTTCAGTTCCGTCTGGCTGCCTCTTTCCTCTGAGAGGGCTTCCTCAGTACTGAAGCCAACCCAAAGGGGCTTTTCGATCAATGATAATAAGGAGAACAGATTCTTCTGCAAAGGAATGAATTGTTAAAGGAACAGATCAAATCCTGTGTGTGAGTCATGTTTTCTGCTGGCTGTTAGAGAAATGAGAAAAGGAAAACAGGAATTTCCCCACCCAAAGAGTGTGACTGTTTGGTATGATTCAAAGAGAGGACAGCCATTCTAGAAACCTGCCCATTGCCAATACGAAATACGTGGCTGATCACAACCGTTAGACCAACTGACGAAGTCACCCACTGACGCCACGCGGACCTGATCTCAGGAGCAGGACAAGGAAGGGTCCCATGTGTTGTGGGAATGCAACTGTAGCACTTGTCAGTGTAAACTAACCCTGTACAAAGTGTTACCTGCACCTGTTCCCACCCCCTTTAGGTTCGTAATGGTCTGGTGAGTGCCCCTTACCAAGGCAGGGGAGAATGTAAAAAAAAGTTAGCTGGAATGCAACACAAGGTTATTTAAACAATAAAATTGTTTATTAGCTAAAGACAAACAAGGAATACAAAACAGAGTACTTACTTCCTTAAAAAAAAGACAGTCAGTGCTTAAATATACAGAACAAAGATTTCCCCATGCACAGAAGCTTCTGGACTGGCCCAGAGAGATCACGAAAGATCAAAGTCTTCCCTGGATCTCTGAGAGTCAGTGCTGAAATGGAGCTTCTTGCCTTCTTTTATACCATATTGGTCACATACATTTCGATAGAGCTATATAATTTTTAAACTGCATCAATAAATATAACTGCTTTGGTAATGTGGGCCATTATGGCATAGGCAATGTTCCCACATTCCAGAGGCAATGGGGTTACCCTGATAGCAAGATAGCACTGAATTTCTAAATGACAAACACAAGAATGCTACAGTTTTGGGATGTTCTTTGTTTCCTTGAAGCAAGGTAGCCAGTCAGGCACTGCCTCCTGGCTGGAGGTGTGATGTGAGTTTCGGCAAGTAGGCAAACCTTTAGTATTGCAAATATTCTGGCTTCCTTGACTTAATGGCAGGTGCATACCAATCTTTTATTTCTAAATGTTTCCAAATTCTTTAGATTCATGAACAATGTAGGTGAATGCAAATGTTGGTTTCTGTGTACGTGATGAAGGAAAGGTATCTCTTGAGACAAAGGACTAGCAAATCACGTTGGGAGTCATGTTCACTGTGCTGCTAGGAAAGTTACAGAAATGGAGGAGAGAAAAACACTATGATTTCTTTATAAAATTAACTGTATAAATGGGTTTTAAATTTTCTGAACCAACTATTTCATTTTTCTCACAACACCATGCTTCCCAGCAGGGCCCGCAAGCACGGCCTCCGGAAATGCCAGGAGGTTTCGAGGGCCGTACTTGGGGGCGGCAGAATTTGGGGACGATGCGATTGCCCTTCCATCAAGGGGTGCTCTAGGGGCTCTCTCCCCTCATCTGTAGGGTCTTTCCCTTAGAGACTGGAGGAACTTCCTAGGCTGTCACTATGTGGAGGCCATATTTCCTCCTTCTCAATTAATCAGGGACAGGAAACTGTGGCGAGAGTAGGGTTACCAGCTCTGGGTTGGGAAATACCTGGAGATTTTTAAGGTGGAGACTGAGGGGGGTGGGGTTTGGGGAGGGGAGGGACTAAGATGGGGTATAATACCATAGAGTCCACCTTCCAAAGCAGCCATTTTCTCCAGGTTAACTGATACCTATCACCTGGAGATCAGTTGCAATAGCAGCAGATCTCCAGCCATTCCCTGGAGGTTGGCAACACTGGGGTACATTTCCAGAGCTCTGAGTTGAGGAGTCCAGGCTCCATTTAAGCCCTAGGAAGAATCCAAAGGGTTTTGTACACCTACGAAGAGTCTCTACATCCTTGTTGTAGCAGAACATCAGGGAGAAGTTTGTCATATGCTTACCTAACCTACAGTGAGAGGAGAAGATACTTTTGTAGGCCTCCCACTGCCACCCCTCTATTTGTGTATATTCCAGGAATGTGGTCCCAGGATGAAATATACTGGATACGAGACACCTATAGTGATCAGCTGATAGTTTATTAGTGATTTCAGCTTAACTCTAAGACAATTCTAGCAGGGCCGGATCCCTGCTTATGTGCATGCAAAACACTACACCTCAAACCCACCCACTCCCCATGATAGGCTATTTACATAACATTACTACTTGACTGGTTACTTTCAGAGTCCTGGTTGGCTATTGTTTTTGTGCTCCAAGCTCAGCCAGTCTCTGGGGTGATTCAATCAGGGATGATTCAATCCCAATACATAACACCCCTCCCCCCTAAGTTCCAAAGCACCTTAACATACATAGTCTCTTAAGTAAGCTGGTCTGTGTTGCTCCCTGGCTGAGCGTCACAGTTCTGGCAGGGGGGTCATGATTGCAGGAATCAAGTTCGATGTCGCTGACGGGGAGGTAAACAGGTGGTAGCGAGCTTGGTGAGTCCTCGGGGCCGTCCGTGCTCACCTGATCTGGGGCTTCTCCTGGTGGTCCAGCTGACCATTCATTGTCCACTGGGAGGTCCCTTGCGGGCTCGGGTTCCTGCAGCTGGGGCAGCTGCATCTCGCCATCTTCTGAAACTGCTGGTGAGAGATGTGGTTCAGCTTGGGGTAGATGGCTGCGGAGTTGGTTGATGTGCCTCCGCAACACCTGGACGGATTGGATGTGCCTGGTTAAGTAGCGGCCCATGAAGTCTTGGAACTCACCCGAGGTGAAAACCGGTCCATTGTCCGTCACGACGGTGTCGGGTAGGCCGTGGGTGCAGAAGATCCGTCAGAGGGCCCGAGTTGCTGCCTTGGAAGAGGTGGAGGAGTCCAGCGCCACTTCCAGCCATTTGGTGTAGGAATCCACCAGAATGAAGCAAATCTGTCCTTGGAAGGGCCCCGCAAAGTCCAGATGTAACCAGGACCATGGTTTGTGGGTGGATTCCCACTGTTGCACCAGTGCCCTGGGAGGCTCTGGTCACGTTTCTTGGCATGCCTGGCAGCGTTTTACACAGTCCTCAATTTCGCTGTCCATGCAAGGCCACCATACGTAGCTGTGGGACAGTGCCTTCATCCGAACGATCCCCGGGTGTGTTTCATGCAGCGCCGCTAGTACTTGCTGGCACAACGGTGCTGGCACCACCACCCAGCTCCCCCGCAGCAGGCAACCCTTATGTGCTGAAAGTTCATCTTGGTGGGAGGAGAATGCTGCAAATCCCTCCCCACCCAGTCCAAAACGCGGGAGAGGACACGGTCCCTGGCGGTGTGGCAGGACACGTCGGACACCTGAAGAGGATGGTCAGGGAGGTCCTCGAGGAGCAGGATTTGATGTGCCAGCGCAGGGTCTGGGTCGCAGGAGGGAAGTGGCAGGGGGCTGAGGGTGTCAGCATGACCGATCCCTTTTCCAGGGCAGTGAATGAAAGAGTACTGGTTGCCAGCCAGGAAGATAGACCAGCACAGCACCCTGGGAGATAGCATCTGTTGTGTCTGGTGATCTGGGGCCAGCATGCCCAGCAGGGGCTTGTGATCGGTCACAATGGTGAAGAGCTGCCTGTAGAGGTAATCATGGAGCTTCTTGACCCCCGCCATGATTGCCAGCATCTCCTTGTCTATCTGTGCATAATTGCACTTGGCCGAGGACAGGGTGTGGGAGTAGTAGGCCACAGAAAACTCCCTGCCATCGGGTAGCTGGTGTCCAAGGATGGTGAAGCATCGCAGGCGAGGATGATGGGCAGCATTTCATTGAAGTGTGCAAGGTGAGCAGACCCTTGATGGCCCAGAATGCAGCGGCTTGCTTCTGGACCCAGACCCAGGGGGCTTTCTTGTCAAGATGTTGGTGCAGTGGCTCCACGATCGCTGCTTTATGGGGCAGGAATGAATGATAAAAGTTCAACAGCCCCAAGAAGGCATGGAGTTCTGGCTTGGATGTGAGAGTCGGGGCATTGACGATGGCGCGGACCTTGTCAGGAGCAGGATGGATGCCCTGAGCATTGACGGAGAACCCCAGGAATTTGATTTGCTGTTTTCATACCAGGGGAGAAGACATAATATCAACTCAATCTTTAAAATGGAGAATTTCTTAGAAAGATTTGGAAAGGATTTAGAGGGACAAAACGATGAAGAATCATCAGAGTCGTCGGAGGAAGATGCAGGGGAAGGACCAAGTATTCAAACTACAGAGATATCAGAAAAACAGGAACCAAAAAAGAAAAGAGAAAGGAGAAAACTGGAAAAAACTATATCCAATGTATTAACAAGGTTCCAATATAGGAGGAAAGAGGAGAGCAGCAAGGAAAGAGAAGATGGAGAAGTCGCAGAAGATTAAAATCATATTGGTGAATGTAAATGGGCTCAATGGCCCACACAAAAGAAGGAAAATATTATATCAATTGTATACACTGAATATAGACATAACATGTATTCAGGAAGCACATATAAAAAAATGAAGAAAAATATTTAAAAGATAGAAAATTAGGAATTCTATTTGTAGATTCAGATAAAGATAAAAAGAAAAAGGGTGTAGCAATATATGTAAAAGAATATCTTCAACCCAGCTTAGAATTTAGTTTAGAAAATGGAACGGGAATAGCAGTATCAATTCAAAGACAAGAAAAAAAGATACTAATAGTCAACATTTACGCACCCAATAAAAAACAAGCAAATTTTTTCAAGCAATTACAGGACAATCTAGTAAAAACAACCTTTGAGGAGATTTGTTTAATACGGGATTATAATGCAGTCTTCGATCAAGCAGTAGATAAAAGATCTGGTAAAGCAAAAAACAAAACTTCAAGTAATACATTACCTAAATCCTTTTTTCAATTAGCGGAAGAAGGGCGGGGTATAAATCCAATCTCCTTTCCCTTCTATTCCAATGGTTCCCAATGGACTATTCTGCTCAAACTTCAGGCTGCCATGGTCCCCTTGTAAGTTGCACAATGGGAGAGGGAGCCAAGGAAGGTCCAGCTTCTGTGGGAGTGCCACACAGCAAAGCCCAATGCGCACCCATTTTGTAGTGATGGGATTTAGAATTTAAGGACATCCCCTTCAGTGTTCCCTCTAAGCTGAGTTAGCGTGAGCTAGCTCACAGTTTTTTAGCCTCCGGCTCACGCCTTTTTGTCTTAGCTCGGGAAGGAGGGCTCCAGAGCAAACTAATTGATGCAGCAGCCAAATTGCTCAACTTTAATGCCAGCAGCTCACAAAGTAGAATTTTTGCTCACAAGACTCCACAGCTTAGAGAGAGCATTGGTCCCCTTATATTTTGCAGTGTTAAGGAACCGGTAATTTGTGGAGCTGCCCTAACATCACATGACCTTAGTTTATACCAGAGCAAGGCTGTAAGGACTGCAGTCCAAGATGTTTTAGTAGCTCTTCCTATCAGCTATTCCTTGTTCTGGCAGTGGTTCTCTGTGAATGCAGAAATGTTACAGATTTCTGATCAGACAGTCCTGGGATGCAGGTCGGAGAGAAATCTTCAAATCCAGCATCCAACACAGCCTGCCCACTTTTGAAAGTTCACCACATCTGGAGAGGACATCTGCAGGACAAGAAGATCACAAAACCACACAGAGCGTATCTTTTGCAGGGGCGCCTGGACATGTGATCCTGGCACCATTTGGGGGAGAATGACAGGGGGAAAAAAGGGGGGGAGAGAAGGGAAGGGGGGGGGGGGGGGGGAGGGAGAGATTTCACTGAAAGAAACGTTGGCTTAAATTAATTAGCTTGGCTACAGATTTCTTAAAATGCTATTTAAGCTCAATAGCAATTAGCAATTGAATGCCTTTCTTTTTCTCCGTATCAAAGCGTGTAGTCAATGTAATTGCTTTCGTTTTAGACTTGGATAAAGGGGACAGTTTAATCCTTCCTCGCAGCCCTGAGCATGATGGATCTTCTGCTCTCCTCAAATCCAATATAATGAAGAGATTTGAAGTTATTGCATTGTAAACTCTGCGGGGGCCCCCAGCCGTGCTCTGAAAACCGCAGGTCACAAGGGAAGTAGATTCCATCGCCTTCCCTTCCCTCAGATATCCAAAGTGAGGGATTGTGGGTGTTTTCACCGGATGACCTCTCTCACTGTTGAAGAGGGCAAGAGGTGATTTCGTGGCCAGTGTCCTTAACACAGCTGCCAGGCTGCCTGTTAAATCTAGGTCTGGGAGACTGACAGTAGTTCTTCTGGAATATGGGTAAAAGTGTGGTGTGGATATTCACCATACCAGCATCATTCTTCACTGGATTTTGTACTGCTTCATAAACCGGCACAACCTCTTTTACAGAAGAAGGGCGTGTGTCCCATCCAGGTATGATGCCTTTATCATACCATCTTCTAATTTTAAAACCTTAAACAATTATTCCTGTCTCATAGAACCATAGAGTTGGAAGGGACCTCCAGGATCATCTAGTCCAACCCCCTGCACAATGCAGGAAATTCACAAATGCATCCCCCCCACACACCCAGTGACACCCCCCCCTCCCGATGCCCAGAAGATGGAAAAAACCTCCAGGATCCCCGGCCGAGACAGAGTCACTTCAATATACTGATAGTAGCACTTCTTTATAGTGAAGAGTTCATACAAGGCTGCAGAGTTTGTCTCTAGGGTGAGCTCCGTGTTATCAGATGTAGGGGCCATTTCCTGCAGGAGCACACAGGAGCGGAGCTCCGGCAGTAAGGAGCCCAGGGGGCGGGCACATACAACATGCCCCACCCCCTGCTCCCAGCAGCCCTCAGTCAGAGCAAGAAGCAGCCAGGTAAGTTGCAGAGGCCCCCACCCGGCCCCCCAGTCCAAAACAGTCCAGTGGCACCTTTAAGACCAAGTTTTACTCAGGTACAAGCTCTCCCTCCTCTGCGAGAACAGAGCTCTGCATTACTCCCCCCTAATAGCTAGCAAACAGTCCAATGGAGCCTGAGCGGTGGGTGTTGCCTTCTGACACACTTCTGGTGATGTCAGGGGGTGTGGCCTATGCAAATAAGTTATGCTGATGAGTTATGCTAATGAGCTCCTGCACCTCTTTTTCTACGAAATGACCCCTGATCAGATGTATTAATGACTCTGCCCTAACCTGGAGAGGAGGGCCTCGGGGTGGTGGGAGGGGCCCAGTTTAGCCTGATCTCATTGGATCTTGGAAGCTATGCAGGGTCAGCCCTGGTTAGTACTTGGAGGGGAGACTACTGAGGAGGTCCAGGGTTGCTACGCAGAGGCAGGCCACGGGGAACCACCTCTGTTTGTCTTTTCCCTTGACGACCCTGTGGGGTTGCCATAAGTTGGCTGCAGCTTGATGGCACTTTACACATGCATGGCTGGCTGCACAGTATAAGAAGCGTAACTCGAACCCCGCCCCCCCCCCAAGGGCTGTCATAGTGGGCATGCACACAGGAACAGGAAAAGTAGATTTGGCTGAATTGTTCCACCCATACTTTTGTGTCCTTCCATTCTGGCAATGTATTTATTTGCAAGTGGGGACCTGCAAAACTCGGGGTGGGGGGGCGTTGCCTTGCCCAGCCCTCCCTGTGTCACTCTGCCTTCCCGGCAGTCCCCCTCCGCATTGCCCTGCCCACCCAGCTGCATCACCTCCGCTGCTCAACCCGGCCGGCCGGCTGGTCTGACTGACGATGAGGTGGTGGCAGGAGCTGCCGCTCTGGCAAGTTCAGTGGGTCAGCGACATTTGGGGGAGGCAGTGGGGGGGGGACGACTCCCACTTCTCCTTCTCACCCACCGGCTTCCAGAGCCACTGCCTCAGCTGTGGGCAGCTGTGGGCAGCGGATGCCCGGAGGATTAGAGGTTCCCAATTTTCCAGTTTGGTGTGGTGGTTAGGAGCGCGGAATCTCATCTGGGAGAACCGGGTTTGATTTCCCCACGCCTCCACGTGCAGCTGCTGGTGTGACCTTGGGTCAGTCACAAGTCCTCTCAGAGCTGTTCTCTCACAAGCAGTCCTCAGGAGAGCTCTCTCTACCTCACAGGGTGTCTGTTGTGGGGAGGGGAAGGGAAAGGAGATCGTAAGCCCCCTGAGACACCTTCGGGTAGTGAAGGGCGGGGCATAAATCCAATCTCCTCCTCCTCCTCCTCCCGGCCTGCCCACAGCAGTGGTCAGGAGACAGTTGTCTGTGCAAGCATAGAAAGCTGCTCTCTGTTTTTGGATTTTTTTTTCTATGCCCCCTCCTTATTTGAGGTTTGGGGGTTTTTTTCGTAAGTTTGGCGATAAATCTCCCTTCTCTCAATGTGGCACCAATGCACAGATTGAAGTATCCACAGGTGGGGCCATGTTGACTATTAGATATTTGGATTTTCCCACCTTTCTCCCTCATGGGGGTCCAGAGTAGCTGACATCATTCTCCGTTCCTGCATTTTATCCTCACAGCAACCCTGTGAGGTAGGCTAGACTGGGAGTGTGTGACTGGGCCAAGGTCACCCAGCTGGCGGTATCTGAAAAAGGGCGCCTTGCACACGAAAGCTCCTACCTTGAATAAACCTCTGTTGGTCTTAAAGGTGCCCCCACTGGACTCTGAATTCGTTCAACTGCTTCAGACCAACATGGCTACCCACCTGGAACTGTAGCCAACAGGGACAGACCGTGGTCAGGCCAGCAAATTTCCAGACTGAGACCATCTGCAAAACCCTGTTGGTTACGGACGGCCTTGGGAATGTATCTTGAGCCTCAGAAGAAGGATCTGGTGCCGTCGCCCCCTCCCTCGCTTTGCACCAGTAGTGGTCTCTCAGCTGGAAATTGTCTCTGGTGGTAGGAAAGGGTTAAGCTGTGTTGTTCCTTGTCACATGACTCTGGGAATGCGAGCTGAACAAGAGCTGCTGTGGGGAAAGGCACATCTTGCCTGCACATGTGGCCCAGACCACAAACACTTCAAAGTGCTTCCCTCAGACTGACAGAACATTCTGACGCCGACTGTAAATGCCCTTGACTCACAGAGTGGAAAATATCAAACGCTTCAATGGCCCCCAAATGCAGACTGTTTTCTGTGGAAAAAAAAGAAAAAGAGCCTTAATGAACCTGCAGCGGGGGAGGAGAAGGGCTGGAGGTGCGATTCAGGCTCTGAACTCTCTTTTGTGTTCGTCTAGACTGGCAAGATGAGTTTTCTTCAAACCTCACGAGGAGCTGGGATGTGGGTCCCAGGCGGTTGACGGTTGCAAGTCCCCTTTTTGAAATGAACACTCTTGAGCAAAAGTATCATGCTGCACTCCATTTCCTTTCAGCCCCCATGTCCCTCATTGTCCCGTTTCTGTGTATTTCCCGTTTGCATTCTTCCTATAGCATTGAAGGTGGGTGGTTTCTAGTAAGGTTTTTATTAATAGTAATAATAATAACAACAACAATAATAATAATAATAATAATAATGTTGACTGTGTACAATTCAAAACAACATCTCCAAAGATGTCTGAAATGTCAGGATCGTACAAGTGAGAGGGGATTCTACAAACCAAGAAGAAGGAGCTAGACAGTAAGCGAGATGATTGCTATTGTGAGACTTTTAGGGGGGAAATTATAATGGCAAGAAGGTTAGTGCCTCTTTAAAGAAGCACTAATTCTCAAGGACAAACACCAGGCAGCGAAGCGGTAATTTTTGTTGTTGTTGTTCAGTCACACAGTCGAGTCCGACTCTTCGCGACCCCATGAACCAGATCACGCCAGGCCTTCCAGTCTTCCGCCGTCCTCTGAAGTTGGCTCAATTTCATGTTTGTTGCATCGATGACACTGTCTAACCATCTCATCCTTTGCCGCCCCCGTCTTCTTTGACCTTCAATCTTTCCCAGCATCAGGGTCTTCTCCAGTGAGTGCTCCCTTCTCATTGGGTGGCCAAAGTCTTTGAGCTTCAGCTTCATTATCTGGCCTTCCAGGGAACAGTCAGGGTTGATTTCTTTTAGGATTGACTGATTTGATCTCCTGGCAGTCCAAGGGACTCTCAAGAGTCTTCTCCAGCACCATAATTCGAAAGCATCTATTCTTCGGTGCTCGGCCGTCCTTAGGGTCCAACTCTCGCAGTAATTATGGAGGGGCAATCCATGAGAGGACATGTGAGGAGATGCAGGTAGCACAGAATCCTCCTCCTGGGTTGGATCCGGTGGAAGGGAGTTCCATCGGTGGAACAGGGCTTTGTCACCTCCTCCTTTTTGATGCAACTCAAAGGTTTTCCCCCCAATGCTGCTCTTGGGGGACCAAAGACCCCCAGGGAAAGTATGAGGGGCGAATCTTCGGTGACATGAGATAAACTGTCACTAACGTAACTCTAGAAGCCCTTTCAAATGAGGGACGCCTCTACTTTTCTTCTATTTACAGGTTGCAACCACCTTTCTCTAGGAAGGTTTTCGTCTGGAAAGTGACCATTGATTTGCCAGAATGGATCAATGGAGCACCTACATTCATTTCTCTGTGTCCTAACTTTTAAACAGTGTTCCCTCTAAGCTCAGTTAGTGTGAGCTGGCTCACAGTTTTTTAGCCTCCAGCTCACACGTTTTTGTCTTAGCTCAGGAAGGATGGCTCCAGAGCAAACTAATCTGTGCAGTAGCTGAATCGCCCACTCACATCTTTAATGCGAGTAGCTCACAAAATAGAATTTTTTGCTCACAAGACTCTACAGCTTAGAGGGAGCATTGCCTTTAATATGCCTAACATGACTCATGCTTTCAAGACATGTGGCCTAGCAGATGGATCAGCAGGTTAGCAGGAACAAGGTGAGTTTTCCTAGTTGGAAGCTTTGCTTATTGGCCCACTTGCTTCTCCCATGACATATTTGGGTCTATTATTACTGAATCTTTACTGTGAGATGAGGGGGGGCACTGAATATTCCACAGCTCCCACCTCGGGGATAAAAATACAGACCTGTTTAGTGGCCATATTGGGTAGTCCTGAACATATCTAAGACAGCAGTGCCTCTGTCCACTGAAAGCACTGTCACTAGGAAATCCAAGGTTCCTCCCTTTCAAGAAGGCAACATCTTGCCATCCTCACTTACGGTGGCATTAGCTTGCTCAAGTGTAGATATTCCCAGAAACATTTGAGAAGATCATGGCACCCTGACATGGATAGCCCAGGCAAGCCCGATCTCGTCAGATCTTGGAAGCGAAGCAGGGCCGACTCTGGCAAATATGTGGATGGGAGACCTCCTTGGAATACCAGCATTCGGGAGGCAGGGGCAGGCTTCATTCAGCCACCTCTCTGAATATCCCGCAGGCCCCCAGTAGAGGTCAGGCACCAGAGGTCACCATGACTTCCAGGTGCACACATACTCACATGTGCACACACATATAAAAAAATACACCCCCCCAAAAAGAGAAGGTTATTATGGCAAAGGAACTGTCAACTCCTTCTTTACCAGGAGCTTGGAAGGTGAGCCACAACCCTGGAGCATGTACATCTAACAAAACAAAACATCAGCAATGGCAGCAAAATTCATCCTGCAAATTCAAACCAGAGTTCTTTAAGATCCCTAAAAGCAGCCGATTCAATTGCTTTTTTACTTTGAATGTTGTGCCCCTAGTTGGTGCTGCTGTTTGAATGGTTGTGGCAGTAAACCCATGAAAACCAGTTCTGCATTGTAGTGTTTCCTTTTGTTCTGATATGTCTAAATGTAAGCTCAAAGCGAAAGCATTAAAATGTTTCCTTCTGCTACACTTGCAGCCAAACAGGTAGACGGAGGCATGTGTTCATAAAATTTCAGTCCTGGAATCTGTTTCTGGAAAAGAGGCTAGTTTTGTTCTTTAGCAGAAGACTTCTGCAGAAACTGAGACCGGGATGGCCTGCCTTTAGAGCTGCCAGTTTCCAGGTGGGGTGTGAAGATCTCCCAGAATTCAACTGTCCTCCTGCTTTGGGGGAGGGGGATGCTATAGCTCAATATTCCACTGAGGTCCCTTCCCTCCCCAAACCCCACCGTCCTCAGGACCCACCCCCAAACCTCCAGGAATTTTCCAAATTGGAGTTGGCAACCCTATTTTGCTCTGATATAGCAAGCGCACGTTCACAGCTTTGAGGCAATCTTTGTAAGCACAACCATTGTTTAGAGAATCACAATAAAAAGAAAATAGAACAAAGTTAGAGTCCAGTGGGGGCACCTTTAAGACCAACAAAGTTTTATTCAAGGTGCGAGCTTCCGTGTGCAAGGCACACTTGGTCAAACAATGAAATGGAATTGCGGATCATAGTTGTATATATAGGGGTGGCTTGTTAAATAAATAAAAAGAAAACGCAGTAGAATGTAGGCAGCTTGTACTCTACCCTGGTCTGTATCCTACCACTCCACTCAGCAGAGTTTGAAGTCTTCCTCCAGCTTAAGAGGCCTTTTCACTGGTGGGAGAATACAGTTACCAACCTCAAGGTAGCACCTGGAGTTCCCTTGGAATTACAACTGATCTCCTGACTGCAGAGATCAGTTCCCCCGGAGGAAATGGCAGCTTTGGAGGGTGGACTCCAAAGCTATGGTATACCACAGAGCCTAGGAGGAATGGGGATCCTAGACTGACATCCCATTTCCACGGAGCTCCCTCCCCATACTGTGCTCTCCCCAGGCACCTGACCCAAATCTCCAGGAATTGCCCAAGCCAAAGTTGGCAACTCTTTACAAAAGTCACTTCCTCCAGAGAAAGGAGGCTAGAGAAAAACTTCAAACCTTGTTAGGCAACAAGGTAAGATGCACACTGCCCTGGCTGGCCTGATCTTATCCGATCTGGGAAGCTAAGCAGGGCTGGCCCCGGGTCATAGTCGGATGGGAGACCAGCCGGTCAGTCCAGGGCCATGAGGCAGAGGTGGGCCATGGGAAACCACCACGGAACATCTCTTATTTATTTATAATTTCAATTTCTATCCCGCCCAGCCACAGAACAGGCTCTTGCCGGGAAAACCTTACAGGGTCACCATAAATTGGCTGCCCTGTGACTTGAGGGCACTTTCCACCATGAAGGTACACACCCTGCTGTACAGGATTAAGCCCTTCAAGCCAGTCCAGGGATGAGAGGTAATCCAGTACTTTTACAGTACATTAAACAACAACCCAAGAGGTAGGCTAAACCCTCTCTGGTTTCAGAACAGTTTGCCACCAGAACCTCTACATTAGTTCCCCCCAACCTGAGATTAGAGGTTCAAACTCTCAGTTGGTATCTGGAACTTAACATAGTAGCAACTCACTCAGAGATGCACACTTTTACTCTTACAAAGGTAGCTTAAATGGTGAGCAGAAGGCTACAAGATTTAGACTTGGAACTCAGGTACAACATCAGAGACCATTTAACAATCAGGAAGATCTTTATTCAGTACAGAGCTTAGCATAGACTACCAGAATTTACAAAATAACAAGCCTAAGGCGATTTGCCTTAACTACACAGTAAAAGATACATATTTACCAAGTTCAGGAATATCCAAACAGTCCAAGATTGTCCATTGTGATAATCCAAGCACCAAGGGATTTTGAAGGGAAATCCCATCTTTGCACTCCATGTACTTTAAGTCGCAAAGCAGTCCTTTGTCTCTTCAAAGGACAGCATTTCCAAGTGTAATAAAACAAGCAGTCAGAACAAGAGCAAGAAGCAAGAGAAGAGACTCTCTCTCATTGGGATTGAACAATTATAGCTCAATTCCATTCATGATCAGCTGTGGCCATGCAGCCAATCATGAGTGGACATAGGTGTGTCCAATTGTTGGTTGCCATAGCTGCAACACAGGAATGGCTAGAAGTTTGGAGATGCCTCCTGCAGACAGGTAACCCAGCTTCTAGCTACTTCATTTAGTACGTGACTTGTCGCATGTGGGGCCAGAAAGTGTAGCCATGAGGTCTGGCGTTTGGCATGGAAGTGTGAAAGAATGTGGGTTTATGGCATGGCTATTTAGGCCATTTGGCTTCAACAGGAAACAAGACACAGCATGTTATCAGAAAGACATCACAGGAGAAGGCATGGATTTTTAGAATCAATATTTCTATACACCTGTTAATTTCAAAGGTGGGAGTTCAGGAAAGGGGAGAGAAGAAAAGCCCATGGAGGATTGATTGTCTGTTCTATGGATAGGGTCTGTACATCTTCAATACGTGAGGACTCATCAGTATTTCTTCTGATCCCTGTGCCAGGAAAAGCTGGACCTCTTGCATTTCTCCCCGGTGCAGAGCAGTTGAAGAGGTAGAAGCTGGTGTAAAGTGGGTGTAAACAGAGCGGTGGGCACGCTCCCTCTGCTTTTAGGGATCTCAGCCCCAAGCAGAACTGCAGTGAGCTTTGTGGCTCCCCCAGCTCATCTCATCCACGTGGGGAAATGCCCCAGGCCGCCGGTGATTCAGATGGCCGCAGGAATGTGCGTCATCTGTGGAACATCCTTCCACTGTCACCATAGTGATGATGGGCAACCCAGAACGTATCATGTTCACTGTGTGATGGGGGGGGGGAAGTGTGGCTCTCATACGTCTGGGATGGGAAAGAACATGGGGTTTCATCTTTTCCTGAAAAGCGCCGATGATCCAAATGGTGCCTGGGCAACTTTAGACATCAGCGGCTCTGGGGGCATAAACAGTGGGGAGGAGGCTGTGGCCTGGTGCCTCGTGAAATGGGAGACTCCGCATCGTGCATGAAAATCTCACTTGCGACAACCAACTGCTTTTCATCTCGTGCTGCCTCGCTCAATTTCCAGGGCTGTCGCAGTGTCAGCAGGGGGTTCAAGGCTGTTCATAGCAAGAGAAGAGAGCCAGGTGGCCGAGGAATGCAGCGGGCAACCACCCCACACTCCCTCCGATGCCAGCGGACCGTGATAACAGGCCTGAGCTTTCTCAGTTAGCCATTTATAATTAAATTTCCCCCTGCTCTGCCCAGGCAGATAATCAAAAGAGTAGAGGCAGTGCCTTTAATCTTCCCTTACTTCACATCTTTGCCGTGGAGGTCAACACTCTCTCTTTTTTAATGCTTTAGTTTACATCCCCCCCCATAGTGTTCTTCAGTATGGCATAGATCTAGCACAACTTATTCATGGGTAGAAAGATTTCACCTCCCCACACACACACACAGGGAGTGCACCTTTCTCTCTCTCACCCCCCCCCCCCACTGCAGCCTCAAACGCCTGCCCCCCACCAGTGCTGTCCTTGGGAGTCCCTGCCTCCTCCCGGTCTCCTAGAGCAGGGGGTTCCCCCCCCCAAGCATTTTAGTTATGGTGAGGTGACCCACAAGTCCAACTTTTCTTTGCACAGGGCTGGCCCGAGGCTTTTTGTGTCCTAGGCAAACAATGACCCCGGCACCCATCTATTCCAGCACCCCTGTCCTGTCCAGGACGAGCTGTGCTAAGCCAACACTCTCTAGGTGTGAGTCAACGCACGGCCACTGAGGAGAGCTTAAATCATCTTTATTTAGCTTCACATGCATTCAGAAGATCATTTACTCACAATCGACCAGATAGCTGGGTGGGAGGTTACATCTTGTGATCTAGGTCAGGTCTATAGCCGTGGTGAGAAAAGAGATGGGCTTCCCTCTCCTTGCAGTAAGGGTTGATGGACAAAGAAACGGAAAAGAACAGTAAAACTCCTATCTTTGCGCCTCTGAGCTCAGGGAATTACTCTTAATGAGCCAGTCAGAGGGAAGCTTCTGCGACCCCCTAACTGTGGACTCCAATTCCCAGGTGCAACAAGTCTTAAAGATACAGAGCAGTTTTACTAAACTACAGATAAACGCTGGCTGGGGGCAGCACAACCCCATTTTCTGCAGTGCCCAACCAGATGTTTCTGAGAAACCAGCAAACATCCCACAAAGGGCGCAGCTGCCCCTCCCCCCCATGAACCCCAAGCAAGTGGGAGTTCTTCCTCTCCTCCTCCTCCTCCTCCTCGGCCGGCTGGGCCAGAGCTGTGTGAGGAGTGTGAGGAGGGGCGCTCGCTCGAGGGGATGTGGGCTTGGGAGGCCATACATGAAGAGGGCAGGTGGCGGTAAAGAGGCTGGGGGCAGGAGGCTCTGCGGGGGGCTGGGCAAGAGGTTGGGCGGCAGCAGGGGCAGCAGCAAGACAGAGCCCTTCCACGCACACGCCTCTTTCTCGCCTCCTCTGGTCTTCCCATGGCACCCTGAACAGCTCCCACCTGTTCTCCAGTCTCTCCCCCCCCCCTCTTTCAAGCTACTACAGTGAAGTTGCTAGTTGGCAGATGGGCTCTCCCCCATTATTGTCCCAAACAGGGAGGTGGACGTGTGAGAAGCTGGCAAGGAGAAAAAAAAGAAAGTAGGCGGCTGCAAAGGGCAGGAGCTACTGTTAGGGAGGGCTGGCCTGCAACCCACTTTCGGAGGAGGAGGAGGAGGAGGAGAAGGAGGAGGAGGAGGAGATTGGATTTATACCCCGCCCTTCACTTGAAGTCTCAGAGCAGCTTACAGTCTCCTTTCCTGAAGTGTAGTGGGTTAAACGCATGAAGAAACCACTGAGACTGATGTAGTGATCAGCATGGTTTACTGGTACACAACAAGACAAAGACTAACGGCCGGCTGGCCAACTATATACACACCTGGGGACACACCCCTAGGTCCCGTTGGTGGGTTCAAATCTCCCGCCACGGTCCCATTGGTTCCCATTGTTCTTCCAGAGTCAAGTTCTGGGGTATTTGCTGGCCCCTGGTGGCGGTCAGCGGACACAACATTTCCTTTCCCCTCCCCACAACAGACACCCTGTGAGGTACGTGGGGCTGAGGGAGCTCAGAGAGAAACTGCTCTTGAGAGAACAGCTCTGAAAGAACTTGTGACTGGCCCAAAGTAACCCAGCTGGCTGCATTTGGAGGAGTGGGGAATCAAACCCGGTTCTCCCAGATTAGAGTCTGCCGCTCTTAACCACTGCACCAAATGGGATTGTTGTGTACAGGCCTGTTTCCTTCTGTGCTTTCTTTGAGTCTGAGCCCACGCAGACTGTGGTAGTGCCTTGCCCTCAGGTCTTCAAGTTCTGGCTTGAGGGAACGGCAAGAGGGAGGAGGCTGGGAATGGAAGAGAAGCTGCATCAGGGAAAGCGCCGTTCTCTCAGGACCTCCCTCAGCCCCACCTCCCTCACTCCCCCTCTGCAGGGTTAGAAGGGTGGTTTAGAAAGGTTCCTGTGCATGAGGGGGTTTGTCCTTGCGGGGATGGTTATTATTACATGGCCGTTTTTATCACAAAATCCGTATAAAGATTATTTCCCCCCTTCTTAAGAAATATCCGGGTCGCTCTGATACAGAGCTTTGCAAAATGCTTCTCATGCGTGCCAACCCAATAGTTACAGCTCCCAGGGTGAGATTTTTATCAGTCGCGTATAAAATACGCCAAGAGATATTATGAAATGTATCAGAATTTTAACTGTTTTAGAGTTTTAAATATTGCTTTGTATATATTGTTCATAAGATTTTCACATGAATGAAACTATATGATTTATGCTGGTCAATGACTGTATCAATAAATACCTCACAGCAGGGGTCATTTCCTGCGGGAGCGCACAGGAGCAGAGCTCCGGCAGTAAGGAGCCCAGGGGGCGGGCACATGCAACAAGCTCCACCCCCTGCTCCCAGCAGCCCTCAGTCGGGCCACGAGGAGCAAGAATAAGCAGCCAGGTAAGTTGCAGAGCCCCCCCCCTTCAGGTACAAGCTCTCCCTCCTCTGCGAGGACAGATCTGCACGTCCCCCCCCAACAGCTAGCAATCCAAAACAGTCCAGTGGAGCCTGAGCAGTGGGTGTTGCCTTCTGACACACTTCCGGTGATGTCAGGGGGTGTGACATATGCAAATAAGTTATGCTAATGCACTCCTGCACCTCTTTTTCTACGAAATGACCCCTACCTCACAGGGTGTCTGTTGTGGGGAGAGAAAGGGAAGGTGATTGTAAGCCACTCTGAGACTCCTTTGGGTAGTGAAGTTCGGGTTATAAATCCATTTTTCTCCTCCTCCTCCTTCCTAACAATGCAGCTTTCATGGTGGATTACAATATTTATTAAGTTGTAAAATTTCTAACAGTATTTAACAGTATCTTACCATGCTGCAATCTTCCCATGCATGTTACCATGAACGCAATCTCAGACTGGTGTTGTGCTAAGAACTGTTTCTTGACACGTGGCCACAGCAATCTTGGATAGCAACATGCTGAAGGTAGACAAAATAGAAGTGCTTAATTACAGACTTAGCTAATTGGCTCCAGACCACCCGTCTGAATCCTACTCTGTGGTTTTGTATCCATGCAACCATTGTAAAAACAATTTAAAATTAATTCCACTTTTTCAGTCTTCAGAAAACAACCACCACCCAACCTCAAAAGCCATCCCTTCTGATATGCACTGTGGTCCGTCACTGGGCTTAGACTTGTTTCCCTCCTTGAAAATGATAAACAGTCACCATACAAGGAACGGTAGCTGTTATTGATTAAAACTTCATTTGGCCTGTCTTTGCCACTGATAGATACTGCAAAGAAAGTCTAGAGGAAGAGAGGAGGGGTTACGCTTTGCAGAAGTGAAAAGAATGTGTCACGGCATACTTCTTAGGACAATGTTAGTGTTGGAAATGAGAGAGGCTCGAAAAGTAATAATTGTAAGGTTAAGTAGGGGCTATGCTGGGGTTTGGGGTTATTATTCTTGGGGTCTGTCTTTATGTTCCAGACGTGTCCATTCAAAATAATCGAAGAATGTAGGCAGAAACCCATTTTTATGGAGCGTTTTATGGCTCCTTGAAGGAAAACAGTTCCCAAATGAGCATTATTGGTTAGTCTCCAGTTGCAAATTTTAACATGCTTCCCAGGGGTAAAAGGAAACCAGCGTGGGCCTGGACAGAGGACCTGTAATAAAGTGGCACATCTGCTAGCGTTGCCAACCTCCAGGGGGTGACTGGTGATCTCCTGGGATTGCAACTGATCTCCAGACAACAGAGATCAGGTTCCCCTGGAGGAAACGGCCGCTCTGGAAGGTGGACTCTGTGGACACTCTACCCCACTGAAGTCCCCCCCCTCCTCAAATCCTGCCCTCTTCCGGCTCCACTCCCAAGATCTCCAGGTGTTTCCCAACCTGGAGCTGGCAACCCTACACATCACACCCTTGGAACCATAGAATCATAGAAGAGTGGGAAGGGACCTCCAGGGTCCTCTAGTCCAAACCCCTCTGCACAAGGCAGAATTCACAGCTACCACACCCCCAGTGACCCCTGCTCCACACTCAGAAGATGGCAAAAAAGAGAAAACCCTCCAGGATCCCTGGGGGCCAAACTGGCCTGGAGAAAAACAGCTTCCTCCTGACCCCAAAGGGGCCATCAGCATTCCCCTGGGTGTGTGTCAGGAAGGGCCACGAGAACGAAACCCTGAGGCCACCCTTCTGCTGAGAGAGGCCGTGCCAGTGAGAAACTGAGGCCCCGGTCACACGGGAGGACTTGCCCCGCGAAACAGGCGGGTTGAGGGCGCATCAAACGGGCATGATCATACCGCAACATCTGGGAACCGTCACGCACCCATCCCCGATCCATCCCTTCGGCCCGAAAACGTGCATTGAAAAGATACCGGCAACAGAGCACTACCTTCTGGATGATGTGCGGCAACTCCAGGCGTCTGATCGGGGAAGCGCTGGTAGCCCGTCGCAGCCAGCACCGTTCCCTGTCCCATGCATGCACACAAATGTGCAATGTCCGTTTTGCCGCACTATGTCTGATTGCCTGCCAAAGGCTCTGGAGCACAGAGCCATGGGGGTGCGTCGGATCGCACTACCGCGGTTCTTTTGGTTCCGGCTCTAATTTGTCTCCCTTCAGCGGCACAGTATCCCGCTCGTGTGACCGGGACCCAAAGCTACTTTCCTCCCCAGGGCTCCCACTGATAAGTGGCATGTAGTACCAGAGCATATGATGGATTGCAGCACCCCGAATTGCGTTGCCAAGCAGGGCCAATTTCAGTGGAATCCCATGGTAAATCCATTCTCACTGCAAGCTTTGAGGCTGCAGGTTTCCACACTCCTCCACTGACCAAAAACAACCACGCGCACAGAAAACTAGCACCTTTGGAAGGCATAGACAGCATTGCATAGCCTTCACTCTGACATGTTAGCTTAGCTTCCTCCATGCAGGGTTCTTGTGGAGTACCTTTCCAAAGGACACCAGAACCTGCAGCCGGAAGCAGAGCGGTCCAGCACAGCCATGACAGGTTGCCAGCATCTGGGTTGCCTTTATGCTTACAAAGTGTGCAGACATTATCCAGTCCAATAAGGCTGTACTGGGCAGTGTTACCCACAGAATAGCAGCCAGTGGTCACCCTAGAATATTGGACCCGAACAGCCAGGCACCTGCAACTTAAAATATAACCCAATTTTAAATTAATAAAATTAATTTTAAGCATTTCAGATTTAGAGAGCCAGCTTGGTGTTGTGGTTAAGAGCAGCGGACTCTAATCTGGAGAACCAGGTTTGATTCCTCACTCCTCCACGTAAGAGCCAGCTAGTTGGCCCTGGGTCAGTCATAAGTTCTGTCAGAGCTGTTCTTGAAAAAGAGCCGTTTCTGTCAAGAGCTCTGTTGTGGGGAGGGGAAGGGAAAGGAGATTGTAAGCTGCTCTGAGACTCCTACAGGTAGTGAAGGGCGGGGTATAAATCCAATCTCTTCTTCTTCTTCCTCTTAGTTAGGTGCTTGCTGTTTCAAGTTGATGTACAATGGTGCCCTGCCCCACCCCGCCCCATTTGCCAGAACTGAAGCCCCATTTGGCACTGAGACTTCGCTTTCAGGGTTCATTCTCAGGGTAGCCGGCTGAGATGCCCAGATATTTGATGGCTGCTTCTTCTAGAGCATCTCTGCTTGCCAGCTTGAGGGAGCTCACCTGGAGACAGCAGGAGGCAGCGACCAGGCACCAGCAGCTCCTCTCACAGGATCTATTTAACGCACAGTTATTTTCAGTTTTTATGTATTTGTTCTTGTGTGGCTGATCCATTTGTGAAGCCACAGGATCAGGACCATACGCCTTCATAGACACCAGATGGCACAATACTTTATTTTATCCTTTGCTTCATTTATACCCTGCCTTTCTCCCCAAGGGGGACCCAAAGCGGCTCACATCCCTCTCCTCTCCTCCAGTGCATCCTCACAACAACCCTGTGAGTTGGATTCAGCTGAGAGGGTGGGACTGGCCACAGGTCACCCAGTCGGCTTCTGTGGCACCAGTGGGGATTCAAACCCGGGTCTTCCAGATCCTAGTCCGATACTCCTAACCACTTTCCCACGGTGTGTGGAAGCACGACCGCGAATGCCACTGTTCAGTGTGAACAAAAAGGACATTTTCTAAATAAATGCATTATACAGCTGATGTGCCAAACAACAAGAAGTTCTAAGGGCCATACTTGCCTGGACTGATTCCTTTGGGAAGAGGAAGACCCAGTGACTGATGGCATTTTTGTAATATTTGCTTTATTTACTTTGCATCCTAGTTTTCACAAACAGCAAATGGTTTTCCTAAGGAATAGCCTTAAAGTAGGGTTGTCACCCTCCAGGTGGGGTCTGGAGATCTCCCCGCTTTTACAACTGATCTCCAGCTGACAGAGATCAGCTCCCCTGGAGAAAATGGCTGCTTTGGAAGGCAGACTCTGCGGCACTGTGCCATGCTGAGGCCCCTCCCCTCCCCAAACCCCGCCCTCCCCTGGCTCCACCCCCAAAGTCTCCCGGTATCTTCCAACCCAGGCCTGGCAACCCTAACACTTCAGCTCAGCAGTCTACAGTTTCCGGCCAGGGCTGCCAGGTGCCTTGCCCACCGGAGGTGGGAGGTCTCCCTGCCCGCAGCGGCCTTTGCAAGCTGGCCCCTCAGTGAACTGACTGTTGTTGGTTTTCAGGTTTATTACCTGTATTAGCTATACAATTGGAAAACAATTTGAGTGTGTTACAGAAAAAAATATTTTTAAATAAATAAATTGCTCACACAATCGCCTAAGGCTCATCGAAGGATGTGGAAGAAGCCCAAATGGTGTGGCCAATGTCAATAGTGTCATTTGGGTGATTGTGAGGAGGGAGCGGGCACCGGCGTTCATCTCAGGGGCTAGTCCTTGGGTTTATATTTCCACTCGATGATCTATTGTTGCCTCAGGTTGGGAGAAGGGCTGTAAGTGAGAACCGGCCTCCCCCCCCCCCAAGGCCTGTGAGAGGGACAGATCATCTTCCACAAGAGGTTGTAGACCCCAACTGTCTATCTGGAGTCTGTTACGGAGAATGAAACGAGCAAGTTAATCCCACAGGGAAAGGGGAGGAAGAACATTCAGCAACTCCCAAGGTCTTGACAGTTCCACACATGGAATCCAGATGTTCACCCTTCTACGCTACCTTCCCTTGCAAATATAAAGCTGGTGCCACCGAAGAAGGATGAGCCTGAAAATGGAAGATGCCAAGATGGGAGCTGAGGACGGAAGTTCACAGTTGGTTTAGTATTTGCAGGCCCCAAAATGTTATCATTTACCTAGCAGCGGTCATGGCCACACACTTCCAGAAAAACCAGCGCCATAAATAGAACAAGCTTTTACATGATGTTGGAGTACTCAGAAGATTTCGAGACGTTATTTCAGCAGGGCTTCTAACAGTCTTCCAAACGTGGTGTTATCATCGTTCCCATAATGCAAAGCAAGAGGGAGAGCACCAAGACCGAAAGAAAATGGCTCCCCAACGGCCCACCTAGTGAGTTCATGCTGAGATCTGAGCTTTCTAGTTTTTAAATGTTTTTACTATGTAGGCATTTTTTGTGTGTTTACAATGCACCCGAAACAAAATCAAAACAATGTAACTAGAGGAAAGGTAGAGCCAGGGGGAAATGGGCCACAGAAAGAACTGTGGAATGGGAAAGGGAAATTAACAACAGACCTGAGGCAAACATTCCTCCATTCTAGCTTCAAGCGTGGAAGTAGCAACAATGGGTGTGTGTGTGTGTGCGCGCGATGTGAGGAATGGCTGTGACTGAGAGAGCTGACAGCTAGGGGGAGCATTGGAGCTGCCGGAGCTGGACCTTGAGGGGGAAGTTCAGTGTCCCACTTCATGGTGTTAGCCTTGCCAACCTCCAGGAGAGACCAGGAGTTCTCCCAGAACTAAAAATGATCTCCAGGCTACAGAGATCAGTTCCCTTGGAGAAAATAGTAGCTTCCGAGGGTGGACTGTATGGCATCACATCCCCGAACTCTACCCTCCTAGGCTTTACTCCCTAATCTCCAGCCAGTTCGGTGCAGTGGTTGTGCGCGAACTCTAATCTGGAAGAACCTGGTTTGATTCCCCACTCCTCCACATGCAGCTGCTGGGTGACCTTGGGTCAGTCACAAGTTCTCTCACGAGCAGTCCTCGAAAGCGCTCTCTCGGCCCAATCTCCTTGGAAGCAACAAAACAACTTTTAGTTGACAGTCCAGCTCCATAAAGGGAAGGTTGGAAGCCTGGCCCAGTCCTAGGGCAGCAGTTCTGTGGCTAGAACCAGCTTGAATAACTGAATACTTTGGTATCCACAAAATGTCAGCAAGTTCTTAAGACTTGAACTTACCTTTCCTTCCTTCCTTCCTTCCTTCCCTCTCCTCTCCTCTCCTCTCCTCTCCTTTCCGGTTGTGGGGGGGAGTGTATCTTGACCTGTCGTCTCTCCTTGACCCATAGAGGTGGGATCCAAACCCAGTTCTTGGGCTTTGGATGAAACACCAGCAGGGGAAAGTTTTGTTTTGGAAATGGTAAAAACATTCCCTCTCTACACATTTTCACATCCGTCTATTTTGCAGTGTTTCATTTAGTATGGAATTCCAGCCCCTCAGCATTTCCATCCCGTCTGGGATGAAAACAAATGTCCGAAATACTGGAATTTCCTCCACAAGATGGAAATATTTTCTCACCAGCCCCAATCTTGGCCTTGAACATGGCTCTCCATCTTTCTCTCTGTGACTCATTTTTGTGACAAGATGAATCATGGCTGGTAGGGCCAAAGGCTTGCGATTCCAGCTCTGCAGATAACACTGCCAGAAGGTCTACTGAAACCTTCTGTTGAAAGGCCCACAAAATGGTGGATCTGTGTACAGAAGTGTGGCCATATCTGGTCAGGTAGGCGTTTACATATTTGCACTAATCCTAGGGTTGCCAGCCTCCAGGTGGGGCCTGGAGATCCCCCACTTCTACAACTGATCTCCAGCTGGCAGAGATCAGTTCCCCTGGAGATTTTCTCCAGGCTGCTTTGATGGGTGGACTCTGTGGCATTGGACCATGAGTGTTTGGATTGGGTGACAAGACTACATTGTGGCTTGCTTATCAGTGGCTACTAGCCATAGTTACTAAACAGACCTGGCAACCCTAACTAATACTCTGAATCCCAGAGCCAGGAGGCAACACCAGGGGAAGGCCCTGGCCTCTATGCGCTATTGTTGGCTGTCCAGAGGAACCAGTTGGCCACTGTGGGAGACAGAATACTGGACTAGACGGATAATTGGTCTGATCCGGCAGGGCTCTTCTTACGTCCTTACAGAAGTATTGCTCCTCATCCCCAAAGTACCATGATCTGTGCTTCATCTTTTACATTTCCCTCCTAACCCATGAATATAACCTGATCATTTAGTCACGATGGCAAGATCTCAAAATATTATCAATTCAGCTTTCACTGCAGGAAGTCTCTTTTGTTTGGGAATTTTGTTTTGGTTAGCATAATATTTGCAGGGAATGGCGTTATGACTAGTTGACATCGTACACAAAAATTCCCTCCCCCCAACTGGGAGAAACCAGTCCCATTTCTTGGAGGGAAGGAACTTCTGAGAGAGTGTCGTCCCAGGTGACAATTTGCACAATTTCCCAAACTATTGTAATTCTCCCTATTCATCTTTGAACATAAAGAAGATAAGAACCCTGCTGGGTCAGACCAGTGAGGGTCCATCTGGTCCAGCATCCTGTCTCACACAGGGGCCAGGCAGTTGTCCGGCTCGTGGAAGCTAAAGCCTTCCCCTAATATTGCCCCCTAGCTGTGGGGTGCCAAAGGCTATTGCCCCTGGATATGTAGAGGCTCCTTTAATAATCTCTGAGGAACCCATCGCCCATGAATCTGTGTGCTCACAGCCATGGCTACATCAACTGGAAGTGAAATTCACAATTACTCACTGAGTAAAGAAATCCTTCCTTTTCCCTGTGGCCCATCAACTTAATTGGGAGACACCCAAGTTCTAGTATTGAGGAGGAGGAGGACAATGATGACGACGAAGAGGAGGAGGAGGAGGAGGAGAATTTGGTTTGATACCCTGCCAGCTGCTATGGAATCGTGGAGTGGCTTACAATCACCTTCCCTTCCTCTCCCCACAACAGATACCCTGTGAGGTAGGTGGGGCTGAGAGAGCTCAGAAAGAACTGCTCTTGAGAGAACAACTTTGAGAGAAATGTGACTGATCCAAGGTCACCCAGCTGGCTGCATGTGGAGGAGGAGTGGGGAATCAAACCCGGTTCATCCAGGTTAGAGTCTCCCACTCTTAACCACTACACCACACTGGCTCTCTCTATACACTCAGAGATGACATCAGTCCTGCTCCTGCCAGTAAAATGGTTCAAAGAAGAGCTGGATAGGCAAGCTACTTGCAGAGATATGGGACGTTGTTATTTTAACTGGTATCTGAGGGCCACTTTTGTAATACAAAGCCCACGTATAGCTGATATGCAGAGTGCATGATGTGCTTGGGGCCATCAGGTGACCACCGCATTTCTGGTGCTATATTGGAATAGGCTGCACTGTAGTGTACAGAATACTGAGTTGGGAATCCTTGCTGCCTTTGAACAACCATGCAGGACATATAACCCACATGCTGAGATCAGACAGACTCTTGTGCTCTGGAAAGTTGAAGCTCACAGCAATACTTTGCCTGTATACTTTAAAAAAATATTTCATTAACTTGCGATAGATTACAATACTGGTCGTCGTCCCATTCCCCCCCCCCCCATCTGTGGGTAAATGGAACACCGTGCCCTGTTTCTTTCTGCATACTTGTATAATGAGACGGCGGCTGTGGACTTTTTAGTAAATTGCATGGCTATAGTGGGGAATTAATCTACACATCCTTGCAAGTTTATGACCTGCAACTGAATGCAGTCCTCATTCATTGTATTATTAAACTAACCAAGACTTTTTTTTAATGTATAAGACGTGAGGGGCAGCATTGCCCTCTTTCTTTCCTTCCTTGTTCTCTCTAACATTTTTTTTCTTCTCCTTCCTTCCTTCCTTCCTTTACTTTCTCCTGTTCTCCCTTTCTATCATTTTTCTCCTCCCTCCCTCCCTCCCTCCCTCCCTCCCTCTTTCTTTCTTTCTTTCTTTCTTTCTTTCTTTCTTTTCTTTCTTTCTTTCTTTCTTTCTTTCTTTCTTTCTTTCTTTCTTTCTTTCTTTCTTTCTTTCTTTCTTTCCCTTCATTTCTCATTTCCTCTCTCTCTCTCTCTCTCCCCCCTCTCCATTTTCTGGCCATAGCTAAATATCCTAGTAAGACTACAAATTTAGTCATAAAGCTGTGGTTGAACTCCAGTTATCAATGTAAACCAATAACAACTGTGCAGATACTTATTATAGTGCTTTAAGTTACAGTTACAATAAATCTGTCATAATTGCCATGGCAACCCACTTAGCTGCACCGTAGGTGTTCCATGATGTTATCGATAAAAATCTGCTGAACTCTGCTCTGAGCCACGATACAGAGGAGCATTTTATTATAACAACTGTAGTTAAATGGTAATTTTATGAGGCAAGCCATATTTATTTTCCACTGCAGTTTTATTTCGTTAAGCTGCACAAGCCCCACATTTTGTATTGACAGCCCTGAGGTCTTGTGCAAGTTTAAATAGAAGGCTGCAAATTGCAATCTGATCCGTGCTTTCTTGGGAGTAAGCCCTACTGAACGTAGTGAGTCTAAGGCCGCATCTGCACATCCTCGGCTATTACCCTTGCCTGTAGCCGTTCATCGCCTCCTGGATTGTCTTGCACACACAGGAAAATCTGGTTATGAATTATTTCCACAATGCCACACTGGTAGAGTATCCAATGATAAGTGGATGCACCCTTACTTCTGAGTAAATATGCACAGCATGACTGGATTTCATTGTGCTTTAGGACACGTAATACAGGGTCAGCCCCATCCTAAGTCCTGGCCCAAGAGGTTTTAGGATGTCAATCCTAAGTATATCTGTAAGTAAGTAAGTCATCCTAAGTATATCTGGTACATCCTGGGGATATGCATGGCAGTCTCCTCTAACACTGTTCCAGTGGTGTGCTGGTGGGAACTGAGTGGTGTCAGGAGTGTGCCCTGGGCAGAGCATATCTTAGTTTCCTAAGTCTTTGCAGTCCTGGGTGTGCCCCTGCCCCTGCACCACTACAAGGTTAGATCACTGAAACCCCTGAGGTATCCCAAAGACATCAAACAGAGAAACATGTGGGGGGGGGGGGACTAAGTTGTGCCTATCTT